>NW_026697739.1:0-113216 GCF_030435755.1 Ochotona princeps
TTCCACATGCGGGTTTCACATGCCACCAACTCCACATTCACAGGCAACTTCAGCGCCACAGCCGTTTTCAGATAGCCCTCAATGCAAAGGCTCTAGACACAAATATTGGTGTGAGAGCTAATTCAATCAAGGAAACACTGCATGTTGGTGAAGGGCATATTGAAGAAAGATCAGCTGAGTGGTTCTTGTGGGAGAACAACTCCATTTGGCTCACTAACTTCACACACCATCAGGCTTCCAAGCAGCTCTCAAGGAAACTCAGTTTTCACACTCTATGCTTAGTGCCCTTTGAGTGCATTTTCTAGGAATGAACCTGGTGGAGCATCCCACACAAACGAAGTGCGTCCACATGCGGGTTTCACATGCCACCAACTCCACATTCACAGGCAACTTCAGCGCCACAGCCGTTTTCAGATAGCCCTCAATGCAAAGGCTCTAGACGCAAATATTGGTGTGAGAGCTAATTCAATCAAGGAAACACTGCATGTTGGTGAAGGGCATATTGAAGAAGATCAGCTGAGTGGTTCTTGTGGGAGAACAACTCCATTTGGCTCACTAACTTCACACACCATCAGGCTTCCAAGCAGCTCTCAAGGAAACTCAGTTTTCACACTCTATGCTTAGTGCCCTTTGAGTGCATTTTCTAGGAATGAACCTGGTAGAGCATGCCACACAAACGAATGCTCCACATGCGGGTTTCACATGCCACCAACTCCACATTCACAGGCAACTTCAGCGCCACAGCCGTTTTCAGATAGCCCTCAATGCAAAGGCTCTAGACGCAAATATTGGTGTGAGAGCTAATTCAATCAAGGAAACACTGCATGTTGGTGAAGGGCATATTGAAGAAGGATCAGCCGAGTGGTTCTTGTGGGAGAACAACTCCATTTGGCTCACTAACTTCACACACCATCAGGCTTCCAAGCAGCTCTCAAGGAAACTCAGTTTTCACACTCTATGCTTAGTGCCCTTTGAGTGCATTATCTAGAATGAACCTGGTAGAGCATGCCACACAAACGAATGCTCCACATGCGGTTTTCACATGCCACCAACTCCACATTCACAGGCAACTTCAGCGCCACAGCCGTTTTCAGATAGCCCTCAATGCAAAGGCTCTAGACGCAAATATTGGTGTGAGAGCTAATTCAATCAAGGAAACACTGCATGTTGGTGAAGGGCATATTGAAGAAGGATCAGCCGAGTGGTTCTTGTGGGAGAACAACTCCATTTGGCTCACTAACTTCACACACCATCAGGCTTCCAAGCAGCTCTCAAGGAAACTCAGTTTTCACACTCTATGCTTAGTGCCCTTTGAGTGCCTAGGACTGAAATGAACCTGGTAGAGCATGCCCACACAAACGAATGCTCCACATGCGGGTTTCACATGCCACCAACTCCACATTCACAGGCAACTTCAGCGCCACAGCGTTTTCAGATAGCCCTCAATGCAAAGGCTCTAGACGCAAATATTGGTGTGAGAGCTAATTCAATCAAGGAAACACTGCATGTTGGTGAAGGGCATATTGAAGAAGGATCAGCCGAGTGGTTCTTGTGGGAGAACAACTCCATTTGGCTCACTAACTTCACACACCATCAGGCTTCCAAGCAGCTCTCAAGGAAACTCAGTTTTCACACTCTATGCTTAGTGCCCTTTGAGTGCATTATCTAGGAATGAACCTGGTAGAGCATCCCACACAAACGAATGCTCCACATGCGGGTTTCACATGCCACCAACTCCACATTCACAGGCAACTTCAGCGCCACAGCTGTTTTCAGATAGCCCTCAATGCAAAGGCTCTAGACGCAAATATTGGTGTGAGAGCTAATTCAATCAAGGAAACACTGCATGTTGGTGAAGGGCATATTGAAGAAGGATCAGCCGAGTGGTTCTTGTGGGAGAACAACTCCATTTGGCTCACTAACTTCACACACCATCAGGCTTCCAAGCAGCTCTCAAGGAAACTCAGTTTTCACACTCTATGCTTAGTGCCCTTTGAGTGCATTATCTAGGAATGAACCTGGTAGAGCATGCCACACAAACGAATGCTCCACATGCGGTTTTCACATGCCACCAACTCCACATTCACAGGCAACTTCAGCGCCACAGCTGTTTTCAGATAGCCCTCAATGCAAAGGCTCTAGACGCAAATATTGGTGTGAGAGCTAATTCAATCAAGGAAACACTGCATGTTGGTGAAGGGCATATTGAAGAAGGATCAGCCGAGTGGTTCTTGTAGGAGAACAACTCCATTTGGCTCACTAACTTCACACACCATCAGGCTTCCAAGCAGCTCTCAAGGAAAACTCAGTTTTCACACTCTATTCTTAGTGCCCTTTGAGTGCATTATCTAGGAATGAACCTGGTAGAGCATGCCACAAAAACGAATGCTCCACATGCGGGTTTCACATGCCACCAACTCCACATTCACAGGCAACTTCAGCGCCACAGCCGTTTTCAGATAGCCCTCAATGCAAAGGCTCTAGACACAAATATTGGTGTGAGAGCTAATTCAATCAAGGAAACAGTGCATGTGGGTGAAGGGCATATTGAAGAAGGATCAGCCGAGTGGTTCTTGTGGGAGAACAACTCCATTTGGCTCACTAACTTCACACACCATCAGGCTTCCAAGCAGCTCTCAAGGAAACTCAGTTTTCACACTCTATGCTTAGTGCCCTTTGAGTGCATTATCTAGGAATGAACCTGGTAGAGCATGCCACACAAACGAATGCTCCACATGCGGGTTTCACATGCCACCAACTCCACATTCACAGGCAACTTCAGCGCCACAGCTGTTTTCAGATAGCCCTCAATGCAAAGGCTCTAGACGCAAATATTGGTGTGAGAGCTAATTCAATCAAGGAAACACTGCATGTTGCTGAAGGGCATATTGAAGAAGGATCAGCCGAGTGGTTCTTGTGGGAGAACAACTCCATTTGGCTCACTAACTTCACACACCATCAGGCTTCCAAGCAGCTCTCAAGGAAACTCAGTTTTCACACTCTATGCTTAGTGCCCTTTGAGTGCATTATCTAGGAATGAAACTGGTAGAGCATCCACACAAACGAATGCTCCACATGCGGGTTTCACATGCCACCAACTCCACATTCACAGGCAACTTCAGCGCCACAGCCGTTTTCAGATAGCCCTCAATGCAAAGGCTCTAGACGCAAATATTGGTGTGAGAGCTAATTCAATCAAGGAAACACTGCATGTTGGTGAAGGGCATATTGAAGAAGGATCAGCCGAGTGGTTCTTGTGGGAGAACAACTCCATTTGGCTCACTAACTTCACACACCATCAGGCTTCCAAGCAGCTCTCAAGGAAACTCAGTTTTCACACTCTATGCTTAGTGCCCTTTGAGTGCATTATCTAGGAATGAACCTGGTAGAGCATGCCACACAAACGAATGCTCCACATGCGGGTTTCACATGCCACCAACTCCACATTCACAGGCAACTTCAGCGCCACAGCTGTTTTCAGATAGCCCTCAATGCAAAGGCTCTAGACACAAATATTGGTGTGAGAGCTAATTCAATCAAGGAAACACTGCATTTTGGTGAAGGGCATATTGAAGAAGGATCAGCCGAGTGGTTCTTGTGGGAGAACAACTCCATTTGGCTCACTAACTTCACACACCATCAGGCTTCCAAGCAGCTCTCAAGGAAACTCAGTTTTCACACTCTATGCTCAGTGCCCTTTGAGTGCATTATCTAGGAATGAACGTGGTAGAGCATCCCACACAAACGAATGCTCCACATGCGGTTTTCACATGCCACCAACTCCACATTCACAGGCAACTTCAGCGCCACAGCCGTTTTCAGATAGCCTTCAATGCAAAGGCTCTAGACACAAATATTGGTGTGAGAGCTAATTCAATCAAGGAAACACTGCATGTTGGTGAAGGGCATATTGAAGAAGGATCAGCCGAGTGGTTCTTGTAGGAGAACAACTCCATTTGGCTCACTAACTTCACACACCATCAGGCTTCCAAGCAGCTCTCAAGGAAACTCAGTTTTCACACTCTATGCTTAGTGCCCTTTGAGTGCATTATCTAGGAATGAACCTGGTAGAGCATGCCACACAAACGAATGCTCCACATGCGGTTTTCACATGCCACCAACTCCACATTCACAGGCAACTTTAGCGCCACAGCTGTTTTCAGATAGCCCTCAATGCAAAGGCTCTAGACGCAAATATTGGTGTGAGAGCTAATTCAATCAAGGAAACACTGCATGTGGGTGAAGGGCATATTGAAGAAGGATCAGCCGAGTGGTTCTTGTAGGAGAACAACTCCATTTGGCTCACTAACTTCACACACCATCAGGCTTCCAAGCAGCTCTCAAGGAAAAACTAGTTTTCACACTCTATTCTTAGTGCCCTTTGAGTGCATTATCTAGGAATGAACCTGGTAGAGCATGCCACAAAAACGAATGCTCCACATGCGGGTTTCACATGCCACCAACTCCACATTCACAGGCAACTTCAGCGCCACAGCCGTTTTCAGATAGCCCTCAATGCAAAGGCTCTAGACACAAATATTGGTGTGAGAGCTAATTCAATCAAGGAAACAGTGCATGTGGGTGAAGGGCATATTGAAGAAGGATCAGCCGAGTGGTTCTTGTGGGAGAACAACTCCATTTGGCTCACTAACTTCACACACCATCAGGCTTCCAAGCAGCTCTCAAGGAAACTCAGTTTTCACACTCTATGCTTAGTGCCCTTTGAGTGCATTATCTAGGAATGAACCTGGTAGAGCATGCCACACAAACGAATGCTCCACATGCGGGTTTCACATGCCACCAACTCCACATTCACAGGCAACTTCAGCGCCACAGCTGTTTTCAGATAGCCCTCAATGCAAAGGCTCTAGACGCAAATATTGGTGTGAGAGCTAATTCAATCAAGGAAACACTGCATGTTGGTGAAGGGCATATTGAAGAAGGATCAGCCGAGTGGTTCTTGTGGGAGAACAACTCCATTTGGCTCACTAACTTCACACACCATCAGGCTTCCAAGCAGCTCTCAAGGAAACTCAGTTTTCACACTCTATGCTTAGTGCCCTTTGAGTGCATTATCTAGGAATGAAACTGGTAGAGCATCCCACACAAACGAATGCTCCACATGCGGGTTTCACATGCCACCAACTCCACATTCACAGGCAACTTCAGCGCCACAGCCGTTTTCAGATAGCCCTCAATGCAAAGGCTCTAGACGCAAATATTGGTGTGAGAGCTAATTCAATCAAGGAAACACTGCATGTTGGTGAAGGGCATATTGAAGAAGGATCAGCCGAGTGGTTCTTGTGGGAGAACAACTCCATTTGGCTCACTAACTTCACACACCATCAGGCTTCCAAGCAGCTCTCAAGGAAACTCAGTTTTCACACTCTATGCTTAGTGCCCTTTGAGTGCATTATCTAGGAATGAACCTGGTAGAGCATGCCACACAAACGAATGCTCCACATGCGGGTTTCACATGCCACCAACTCCACATTCACAGGCAACTTCAGCGCCACAGCTGTTTTCAGATAGCCCTCAATGCAAAGGCTCTAGACACAAATATTGGTGTGAGAGCTAATTCAATCAAGGAAACACTGCATTTTGGTGAAGGGCATATTGAAGAAGGATCAGCCGAGTGGTTCTTGTGGGAGAACAACTCCATTTGGCTCACTAACTTCACACACCATCAGGCTTCCAAGCAGCTCTCAAGGAAACTCAGTTTTCACACTCTATGCTCAGTGCCCTTTGAGTGCATTATCTAGGAATGAACGTGGTAGAGCATCCCACACAAACGAATGCTCCACATGCGGTTTTCACATGCCACCAACTCCACATTCACAGGCAACTTCAGCGCCACAGCCGTTTTCAGATAGCCTTCAATGCAAAGGCTCTAGACACAAATATTGGTGTGAGAGCTAATTCAATCAAGGAAACACTGCATGTTGGTGAAGGGCATATTGAAGAAGGATCAGCCGAGTGGTTCTTGTAGGAGAACAACTCCATTTGGCTCACTAACTTCACACACCATCAGGCTTCCAAGCAGCTCTCAAGGAAACTCAGTTTTCACACTCTATGCTTAGTGCCCTTTGAGTGCATTATCTAGGAATGAACCTGGTAGAGCATCCCACACAAACGAATGCTCCACATGCGGGTTTCACATGCCACCAACTCCACATTCACAGGCAACTTCAGCGCCACAACCGTTTTCAGATAGCCCTCAATGCAAAGGCTCTAGACGCAAATATTGGTGTGAGAGCTAATTCAATCAAGGAAACACTGCATGTGGGTGAAGGGCATATTGAAGAAGGATCAGCCGAGTGGTTCTTGTAGGAGAACAACTCCATTTGGCTCACTAACTTCACACACCATCAGGCTTCCAAGCAGCTCTCAAGGAAACTCAGTTTTCACACTCTATGCTTAGTGCCCTTTGAGTGCATTATCTAGGAATGAACCTGGTAGAGCATCCCACACAAACGAATGCTCCACATGCGGGTTTCACATGCCACCAACTCCACATTCACAGGCAACTTCAGCGCCACAGCCGTTTTCAGATAGCCCTCAATGCGAAGGCTCTAGACGCAAATATTGGTGTGAGAGCTAATTCAATCAAGGAAACACTGCATGTTGGTGAAGGGCATATTGAAGAAGGATCAGCCGAGTGGTTCTTGTGGGAGAACAACTCCATTTGGCTCACTAACTTCACACACCATCAGGCTTCCAAGCAGCTCTCAAGGAAACTCAGTTTTCACACTCTATGCTTAGTGCCCTTTGAGTGCATTATCTAGGAATGAACCTGGTAGAGCATCCCACACAAACGAATGCTCCACATGCGGGTTTCACATGCCACCAACTCCACATTCACAGGCAACTTCAGCGCCACAGCCGTTTGCAGATAGCCCTCAATGCAAAGGCTCTAGACGCAAATATTGGTGTGAGAGCTAATTCAATCAAGGAAACACTGCATGTTGGTGAAGGGCATATTGAAGAAGGATCAGCCGAGTGGTTCTTGTGGGAGAACAACTCCATTTGGCTCACTAACTTCACACACCATCAGGCATCCAAGCAGCTCTCAAGGAAACTCAGTTTTCACACTCTATGCTTAGTGCCCTTTGAGTGCATTATGTAGGAATGAACCTGGTAGAGCATCCCACACAAACGAATGCTCCACATGCGGGTTTCACATGCCACCAACTCCACATTCACAGGCAACTTCAGCGCCACAGCTGTTTTCAGATAGCCCTCAATGCAAAGGCTCTAGACGCAAATATTGGTGTGAGAGCTAATTCAATCAAGGAAACACTGCATGTGGGTGAAGGGCATATTGAAGAAGGATCAGCCGAGTGGTTCTTGTGGGAGAACAACTCCATTTGGCTCACTAACTTCACACACCATCAGGCTTCCAAGCAGCTCTCAAGGAAACTCAGTTTTCACACTCTATGCTTAGTGCCCTTTGAGTGCATTATCTAGGAATGAACCTGGTAGAGCATGCCACACAAACGAATGCTCCACATGCTGTTTTCACATGCCACCAACTCCACATTCACAGGCAACTTTAGCGCCACAGCTGTTTTCAGATAGCCCTCAATGCAAAGGCTCTAGACGCAAATATTGGTGTGAGAGCTAATTCAATCAAGGAAACACTGCATGTTGGTGAAGGGCATATTGAAGAAGGATCAGCCGAGTGGTTCTTGTAGGAGAACAACTCCATTTGGCTCACTAACTTCACACACCATCAGGCTTCCAAGCAGCTCTCAAGGAAACTCAGTTTTCACACTCTATGCTTAGTGCCCTTTGAGTGCATTATCTAGGAATGAACCTGGTAGAGCATCCCACACAAACGAATGCTCCACATGCGGGTTTCACATGCCACCAACTCCACATTCACAGGCAACTTCAGCGCCACAGCCGTTTTCAGATAGCCCTCAATGCAAAGGCTCTAGACGCAAATATTGGTGTGAGAGCTAATTCAATCAAGGAAACACTGCATGTGGGTGAAGGGCATATTGAAGAAGGATCAGCCGAGTGGTTCTTGTAGGAGAACAACTCCATTTGGCTCACTAACTTCACACACCATCAGGCTTCCAAGCAGCTCTCAAGGAAACTCAGTTTTCACACTCTATGCTTAGTGCCCTTTGAGTGCATTATCTAGGAATGAACCTGGTAGAGCATCCCACACAAACGAATGCTCCACATGCGGGTTTCACATGCCACCAACTCCACATTCACAGGCAACTTCAGCGCCACAGCCGTTTTCAGATAGCCCTCAATGCGAAGGCTCTAGACGCAAATATTGGTGTGAGAGCTAATTCAATCAAGGAAACACTGCATGTGGGTGAAGGGCATATTGAAGAAGGATCAGCCGAGTGGTTCTTGTGGGAGAACAACTCCATTTGGCTCACTAACTTCACACACCATCAGGCTTCCAAGCAGCTCTCAAGGAAACTCAGTTTTCACACTCTATGCTTAGTGCCCTTTGAGTGCATTATCTAGGAATGAAACTGGTAGAGCATGCCACACAAACGAATGCTCCACATGCGGGTTTCACATGCCACCAACTCCACATTCACAGGCAACTTCAGCGCCACAGCCGTTTTCAGATAGCCCTCAATGCAAAGGCTCTAGACGCAAATATTGGTGTGAGAGCTAATTCAATCAAGGAAACACTGCATGTTGGTGAAGGGCATATTGAAGAAGGATCAGCCGAGTGGTTCTTGTGGGAGAACAACTCCATTTGGCTCACTAACTTCACACACCATCAGGCTTCTAAGCAGCTCTCAAGGAAACTCAGTTTTCACACTCTATGCTTAGTGCCCTTTGAGTGCATTATCTAGGAATGAACCTGGTAGAACATCCCACACAAACGAATGCTCCACATGCGGGTTTCACATGCCAACAACTCCACATTCACAGGCAACTTCAGCGCCACAGCTGTTTTCAGATAGCCCTCAATGCAAAGGCTCTAGACACAAATATTGGTGTGAGAGCTAATTCAATCAAGGAAACACTGCATGTGGGTGAAGGGCATATTGAAGAAGGATCAGCCGAGTGGTTCTTGTGGGAGAACAACTCCATTTGGCTCACTAACTTCACACACCATCAGGCTTCCAAGCAGCTCTCAAGGAAACTCAGTTTTCACACTCTATGCTTAGTGCCCTTTGAGTGCATTATCTAGGAATGAACCTGGTAGAGCATCCCACACAAACGAATGCTCCACATGCGGGTTTCACATGCCACCAACTCCACATTCACAGGCAACTTCAACGCCACAGCCGTTTTCAGATAGCCCTCAATGCAAAGGCTCTAGACGCAAATATTGGTGTGAGAGCTAATTCAATCAAGGAAACACTGCATGTTGGTGAAGGGCATATTGAAGAAGGATCAGCCGAGTGGTTCTTGTGGGAGAACAACTCCATTTGGCTCACTAACTTCACACACCATCAGGCTTCCAAGCAGCTCTCAAGGAAACTCAGTTTTCACACTCTATGCTTAGTGCCCTTTGAGTGCATTATCTAGGAATGAACCTGGTAGAGCATGCCACACAAACGAATGCTCCACATGCGGTTTTCACATGCCACCAACTCCACATTCACAGGCAACTTCAGCGCCACAGCCGTTTTCAGATAGCCCTCAATGCAAAGGCTCTAGACGCAAATATTGGTGTGAGAGCTAATTCAATCAAGGAAACACTGCATGTTGGTGAAGGGCATATTGAAGAAGGATCAGCCGAGTGGTTCTTGTGGGAGAACAACTCCATTTGGCTCACTAACTTCACACACCATCAGGCTTCCAAGCAGCTCTCAAGGAAACTCAGTTTTCACACTCTATGCTTAGTGCCCTTTGAGTGCATTATCTCGGAATGAACCTGGTAGAACATCCCACACAAACGAATGCTCCACATGCGGGTTTCACATGCCACCAACTCCACATTCACAGGCAACTTCAGCGCCACAGCCGTTTTCTGATAGCCCTCAATGCAAAGGCTCTAGACGCAAATATTGGTGTGGGGGACAATTCAATCAAGGAAACACTGCATGTTGGTGAAGGGCATATTGAAGAAGGATCAGCCGAGTGGTTCTTGTGGGAGAACAACTCCATTTGGCTCACTAACTTCACACACCATCAGGCTTCCAAGCAGCTCTCAAGGAAACTCAGTTTTCACACTCTATGCTTAGTGCCCTTTGAGGGCATTATCTAGGAATGAACCTGGTAGAACATCCCACACAAACGAATGCTCCACATGCGGGTTTCACATGCCACCAACTCCACATTCACAGGCAACTTCAGCGCCACAGCTGTTTTCAGATAGCCCTCAATGCAAAGGCTCTAGACACAAATATTGGTGTGAGAGCTAATTCAATCAAGGAAACACTGCATGTGGGTGAAGGGCATATTGAAGAAGGATCAGCCGAGTGGTTCTTGTGGGAGAACAACTCCATTTGGCTCACTAACTTCACACACCATCAGGCTTCCAAGCAGCTCTCAAGGAAACTCAGTTTTCACACTCTATGCTTAGTGCCCTTTGAGTGCATTATCTAGGAATGAACCTGGTAGAGCATGCCACACAAACGAATGCTCCACATGCGGGTTTCACATGCCACCAACTCCACATTCACAGGCAACTTCAGCGCCACAGCCGTTTTCAGATAGCCCTCAATGCAAAGGCTCTAGACGCAAATATTGGTGTGAGAGCTAATTCAATCAAGGAAACACTGCATGTTGGTGAAGGGCATATTGAAGAAGGATCAGCCGAGTGGTTCTTGTGGGAGAACAACTCCATTTGGCTCACTAACTTCACACACCATCAGGCTTCTAAGCAGCTCTCAAGGAAACTCAGTTTTCACACTCTATGCTTAGTGCCCTTTGAGTGCATTATCTAGGAATGAACCTGGTAGAGCATGCCACACAAACGAATGCTCCACATGCGGGTTTCACATGCCACCAACTCCACATTCACAGGCAACTTCAGCGCCACAGCCGTTTTCAGATAGCCCTCAATGCAAAGGCTCTAGACGCAAATATTGGTGTGAGAGCTAATTCAATCAAGGAAACACTGCATGTTGGTGAAGGGCATATTGAAGAAGGATCAGCCGAGTGGTTCTTGTGGGAGAACAACTCCATTTGGCTCACTAACTTCACACACCATCAGGCTTCCAAGCAGCTCTCAAGGAAACTCAGTTTTCACACTCTATGCTTAGTGCCCTTTGAGTGCCTAGGACTGAAATGAACCTGGTAGAGCATGCCACACAAACGAATGCTCCACATGCGGGTTTCACATGCCACCAACTCCACATTCACAGGCAACTTCAGCGCCACAGCCGTTTTCAGATAGCCCTCAATGCAAAGGCTCTAGACGCAAATATTGGTGTGAGAGCTAATTCAATCAAGGAAACACTGCATGTGGGTGAAGGGCATATTGAAGAAGGATCAGCCGAGTGGTTCTTGTGGGAGAACAACTCCATTTGGCTCACTAACTTCACACACCATCAGGCTTCCAAGCAGCTCTCAAGGAAACTCAGTTTTCACACTCTATGCTTAGTGCCCTTTGCCTAGGACTGAAATGAACCTGGTAGAGCATCCCACACAAACGAATGCTCCACATGCGGGTTTCACATGCCACCAACTCCACATTCACAGGCAACTTCAGCGCCACAGCCGTTTTCAGATAGCCCTCAATGCAAAGGCTCTAGACGCAAATATTGGTGTGAGAGCTAATTCAATCAAGGAAACACTGCATGTTGGTGAAGGGCATATTGAAGAAGGATCAGCCGAGTGGTTCTTGTGGGAGAACAACTCCATTTGGCTCACTAACTTCACACACCATCAGGCTTCCAAGCAGCTCTCAAGGAAACTCAGTTTTCACACTCTATGCTTAGTGCCCTTTGAGTGCATTATCTAGGAATGAAACTGGTAGAGCATCCCACACAAACGAATGCTCCACATGCGGGTTTCACATGCCACCAACTCCACATTCACAGGCAACTTCAGCGCCACAGCCGTTTTCAGATAGCCCTCAATGCAAAGGCTCTAGACGCAAATATTGGTGTGAGAGCTAATTCAATCAAGGAAACACTGCATGTTGGTGAAGGGCATATTGAAGAAGGATCAGCCGAGTGGTTCTTGTGGGAGAACAACTCCATTTGGCTCACTAACTTCACACACCATCAGGCTTCCAAGCAGCTCTCAAGGAAACTCAGTTTTCACACTCTATGCTTAGTGCCCTTTGAGTGCATTATCTAGGAATGAACCTGGTAGAGCATGCCACACAAACGAATGCTCCACATGCGGGTTTCACATGCCAACAACTCCACATTCACAGGCAACTTCAGCGCCACAGCTGTTTTCAGATAGCCCTCAATGCAAAGGCTCTAGACACAAATATTGGTGTGAGAGCTAATTCAATCAAGGAAACACTGCATGTTGGTGAAGGGCATATTGAAGAAGGATCAGCCGAGTGGTTCTTGTGGGAGAACAACTCCATTTGGCTCACTAACTTCACACACCATCAGGCTTCCAAGCAGCTCTCAAGGAAACTCAGTTTTCACACTCTATGCTTAGTGCCCTTTGAGTGCATTATCTAGGAATGAACCTGGTAGAGCATGCCACACAAACGAATGCTCCACATGCGGTTTTCACATGCCACCAACTCCACATTCACAGGCAACTTCAGCGCCCCAGCCGTTTTCAGATAGCCTTCAATGCAAAGGCTCTAGACACAAATATTGGTGTGAGAGCTAATTCAATCAAGGAAACACTGCATGTTGGTGAAGGGCATATTGAAGAAGGATCAGCCGAGTGGTTCTTGTAGGAGAACAACTCCATTTGGCTCACTAACTTCACACACCATCAGGCTTCCAAGCAGCTCTCAAGGAAACTCAGTTTTCACACTCTATGCTTAGTGCCCTTTGAGTGCATTATCTAGGAATGAAACTGGTAGAGCATGCCACACAAACGAATGCTCCACATGCGGGTTTCACATGCCACCAACTCCACATTCACAGGCAACTTCAGCGCCACAGCCGTTTTCAGATAGCCCTCAATGCAAAGGCTCTAGACGCAAATATTGGTGTGAGAGCTAATTCAATCAAGGAAACACTGCATGTTGGTGAAGGGCATATTGAAGAAGGATCAGCCGAGTGGTTCTTGTGGGAGAACAACTCCATTTGGCTCACTAACTTCACACACCATCAGGCTTCTAAGCAGCTCTCAAGGAAACTCAGTTTTCACACTCTATGCTTAGTGCCCTTTGAGTGCATTATCTAGGAATGAACCTGGTAGAACATCCCACACAAACGAATGCTCCACATGCGGGTTTCACATGCCAACAACTCCACATTCACAGGCAACTTCAGCGCCACAGCTGTTTTCAGATAGCCCTCAATGCAAAGGCTCTAGACACAAATATTGGTGTGAGAGCTAATTCAATCAAGGAAACACTGCATGTGGGTGAAGGGCATATTGAAGAAGGATCAGCCGAGTGGTTCTTGTGGGAGAACAACTCCATTTGGCTCACTAACTTCACACACCATCAGGCTTCCAAGCAGCTCTCAAGGAAACTCAGTTTTCACACTCTATGCTTAGTGCCCTTTGAGTGCATTATCTAGGAATGAACCTGGTAGAGCATCCCACACAAACGAATGCTCCACATGCGGGTTTCACATGCCACCAACTCCACATTCACAGGCAACTTCAGCGCCACAGCCGTTTTCAGATAGCCCTCAATGCAAAGGCTCTAGACGCAAATATTGGTGTGAGAGCTAATTCAATCAAGGAAACACTGCATGTTGGTGAAGGGCATATTGAAGAAGGATCAGCCGAGTGGTTCTTGTGGGAGAACAACTCCATTTGGCTCACTAACTTCACACACCATCAGGCTTCCAAGCAGCTCTCAAGGAAACTCAGTTTTCACACTCTATGCTTAGTGCCCTTTGAGTGCCTAGGACTGAAATGAACCTGGTAGAGCATCCCACACAAACGAATGCTCCACATGCGGGTTTCACATGCCACCAACTCCACATTCACAGGCAACTTCAGCGCCACAGCCGTTTTCAGATAGCCCTCAATGCAAAGGCTCTAGACGCAAATATTGGTGTGAGAGCTAATTCAATCAAGGAAACACTGCATGTGGGTGAAGGGCATATTGAAGAAGGATCAGCCGAGTGGCTCTTGTGGTAGAACAACTCCATTTGGCTCACTAACTTCACACACCATCAGGCTTTCAAGCAGCTCTCAAGGAAACTCAGTTTTCACACTCTATGCTTAGTGCCCTTTGAGTGCATTATCTAGGAATGAACCTGGTAGAACATCCCATACAAACGAATGCTCCACATGCGGGTTTCACGTGCCACCAACTCCACATTCACAGGCAACTTCAGCGCCACAGCCGTTTTCAGATAGCCCTCAATGCAAAGGCTCTAAACGCAAATATTGGTGTGAGAGCTAATTCAATCAAGGAAACACTGCATGTGGGTGAAGGGCATATTGAAGAAGGATCAGCCGAGTGGTTCTTGTGGGAGAACAACTCCATTTGGCTCACTAACTTCACACACCATCAGGCTTCCAAGCAGCTCTCAAGGAAACTCAGTTTTCACACTCTATGCTTAGTGCCCTTTGCCTAGGACTGAATGAACCTGGTAGAGCATCCCACACAAACGAATGCTCCACATGCGGGTTTCACATGCCACCAACTCCACATTCACAGGCAACTTCAGCGCCACAGCCGTTTTCAGATAGCCCTCAATGCAAAGGCTCTAGACGCAAATATTGGTGTGAGAGCTAATTCAATCAAGGAAACACTGCATGTTGGTGAAGGGCATATTGAAGAAGGATCAGCCGAGTGGTTCTTGTGGGAGAACAACTCCATTTGGCTCACTAACTTCACACACCATCAGGCTTCCAAGCAGCTCTCAAGGAAACTCAGTTTTCACACTCTATGCTTAGTGCCCTTTGAGTGCATTATCTAGGAATGAAACTGGTAGAACATCCCACACAAACGAATGCTCCACATGCGGGTTTCACATGCCAACAACTCCACATTCACAGGCAACTTCAGCGCCACAGCCGTTTTCAGATAGCCCTCAATGCAAAGGCTCTAGACGCAAATATTGGTGTGAGAGCTAATTCAATCAAGGAAACACTGCATGTTGGTGAAGGGCATATTGAAGAAGGATCAGCCGAGTGGTTCTTGTGGGAGAACAACTCCATTTGGCTCACTAACTTCACACACCATCAGGCTTCCAACCAGCTCTCAAGGAAACTCAGTTTTCACACTCTATGCTTAGTGCCCTTTGAGTGCATTATCTAGGAATGAACCTGGTAGAGCATCCCACACAAACGAATGCTCCACATGCGGGTTTCACATGCCACCAACTCCACATTCACAGGCAACTTCAGCGCCACAGCAGTTTTCAGATAGCCCTCAATGCAAAGGCTCTAGACGCAAATATTGGTGTGAGAGCTAATTCAATCAAGGAAACACTGCATGTTGGTGAAGGGCATATTGAAGAAGGATCAGCCGAGTGGTTCTTGTGTGAGAACAACTCCATTTGGCTCACTAACTTCACACACCATCAGGCTTCCAAGCAGCTCTCAAGGAAACTCAGTTTTCACACTCTATGCTTAGTGCCCTTTGAGTGCATTATCTAGGAATGAACCTTGTAGAGCATGCCACACAAACGAATGCTCCACATGCGGGTTTTCACATGCCACCAACTCCACATTCACAGGCAACTTCAGCGCCACAGCTGTTTTCAGATAGCCCTCAATGCAAAGGCTCTAGACGCAAATATTGGTGTGAGAGCTAATTCAATCAAGGAAACACTGCATGTTGCTGAAGCGCATATTGAAGAAGGATCAGCCGAGTGGTTCTTGTGGGAGAACAACTCCATTTGGCTCACTAACTTCACACACCATCAGGCTTCCAACCAGCTCTCAAGGAACTCAGTTTTCACACTCTATGCTTAGTGCCCTTTGAGTGCCTAGGATTGAAATGAACCTGGTAGAGCATCCCACACAAACGAATGCTCCACATGCGGGTTTCACATGCCACCAACTCCACATTCACAGGCAACTTCAGAGCCACAGCCGTTTTCAGATAGCCCTCAATGCAAAGGAACTAGACGCAAATATTGGTGTGAGAGCTAATTCAATCAAGGAAACACTGCATGTTGGTGAAGGGCATATTGAAGAAGGATCAGCCGAGTGGTTCTTGTGGGAGAACAACTCCATTTGGCTCACTAACTTCACACTCCATCAGGCTTCCAAGCAGCTCTCAAGGAAACTCAGTTTTCACACTCTATGCTTAGTGCCCTTTGAGTGCATTATCTAGGAATGAACCTGGTAGAACATCCCACACAAACGAATGCTCCACATGCGGGTTTCACATGCCACCAACTCCACATTCACAGGCAACTTCAGCGCCACAGCCGTTTTCAGATAGCCCTCAATGCAAAGGCTCTAGACGCAAATATTGGTGTGAGAGCTAATTCAATCAAGGAAACACTGCATGTTGGTGAAGGGCATATTGAAGAAGGATCAGCCGAGTGGTTCTTGTGGGAGAACAACTCCATTTGGCTCACTAACTTCACACACCATCAGGCTTCCAAGCAGCTCTCAAGGAAACTCAGTTTTCACACTCTATGCTTAGTGCCCTTTGAGTGCATTATCTAGGAATGAACCTGGTAGAACATCCACACAAACGAATGCTCCACATGCGGGTTTCACATGCCACCAACTCCACATTGACAGGCAACTTCAGCGCCACAGCCGTTTTCAGATAGCCCTCAATGCAAAGGCTCTAGACACAAATATTGGTGTGAGAGCTAATTCAATCAAGGAAACACTGCATGTTGGTGAAGGGCATATTGAAGAAGGATCAGCCGAGTGGTTCTTGTGGGAGAACAACTCCATTTGGCTCACTAACTTCACACACCATCAGGCTTCCAAGCAGCTCTCAAGGAAAGTCAGTTTTCACACTCTAGGCTTAGTGCCCTTTGAGTGCATTATCTAGGAATGAACCTGGTAGAACATCCCACACAAACGAATGCTCCACATGCGGGTTTCACATGCCACCAACTCCACATTCACAGGCAACTTCAGCGCCACAGCCGTTTTCAGATAGCCCTCAATGCAAAGGCTCTAGACGCAAATATTGGTGTGAGAGCTAATTCAATCAAGGAAACACTGCATGTTGGTGAAGGGCATATTGAAGAAGGATCAGCCGAGTGGTTCTTGTGGGAGAACAACTCCATTTGGCTCACTAACTTCACACACCATCAGGCTTCCAAGCAGCTCTCAAGGAAACTCAGTTTTCACACTCTATGCTTAGTGCCCTTTGAGTGCATTATCTAGGAATGAACCTGGTAGAGTATGCCACACAAACGAATGCTCCACATGCGGGTTTCACATGCCACCAACTCCACATTCACAGGCAACTTCAGCGCCACAGCCGTTTTCAGATAGCCCTCAATGCAAAGGCTCTAGACGCAAATATTGGTGTGAGAGCTAATTCAATCAAGGAAACACTGCATGTTGGTGAAGGGCATATTGAAGAAGGATCAGCCGAGTGGTTCTTGTGGGAGAACAACTCCATTTGGCTCACTAACTTCACACACCATCAGGCTTCCAACCAGCTCTCAAGGAAACTCAGTTTTCACACTCTATGCTTAGTGCCCTTTGAGTGCATTATCTAGGAATGAACCTGGTAGAACATCCCACACAAACGAATGCTCCACATGCGGGTTTCACATGCCACCAACTCCACATTCACAGGCAACTTCAGCGCCACAGCCGTTTTCAGATAGCCCTCAATGCAAAGGCTCTAGACGCAAATATTGGTGTGAGAGCTAATTCAATCAAGGAAACACTGCATGTTGGTGAAGGGCATATTGAAGAAGGATCAGCCGAGTGGTTCTTGTGGGAGAACAACTCCATTTGGCTCACTAACTTCACACACCATCAGGCTTCCAACCAGCTCTCAAGGAAACTCAGTTTTCACACTCTATGCTTAGTGCCCTTTGAGTGCATTATCTAGGAATGAACCTGGTAGAGCATGCCACACAAACGAATGCTCCACATGCGGGTTTCACATGCCACCAACTCCACATTCACAGGCAACTTCAGCGCCACAGCAGTTTTCAGATAGCCCTCAATGCAAAGGCTCTAGACGCAAATATTGGTGTGAGAGCTAATTCAATCAAGGAAACACTGCATGTTGGTGAAGGGCATATTGAAGAAGGATCAGCCGAGTGGTTCTTGTGGGAGAACAACTCCATTTGGCTCACTAACTTCACACACCATCAGGCTTCCAAGCAGCTCTCAAGGAAACTCAGTTTTCACACTCTATGCTTAGTGCCCTTTGAGTGCATTATCTAGGAATGAACCTTGTAGAGCATGCCACACAAACGAATGCTCCACATGCGGGTTTTCACATGCCACCAACTCCACATTCACAGGCAACTTCAGCGCCACAGCTGTTTTCAGATAGCCCTCAATGCAAAGGCTCTAGACGCAAATATTGGTGTGAGAGCTAATTCAATCAAGGAAACACTGCATGTTGGTGAAGGGCATATTGAAGAAGGATCAGCCGAGTGGTTCTTGTGGGAGAACAACTCCATTTGGCTCACTAACTTCACACACCATCAGGCTTCCAAGCAGCTCTCAAGGAAACTCAGTTTTCACACTCTATGCTTAGTGCCCTTTGAGTGCCTAGGATTGAAATGAACCTGGTAGAGCATCCCACACAAACGAATGCTCCACATGCGGGTTTCACATGCCACCAACTCCACATTCACAGGCAACTTCAGAGCCACAGCCGTTTTCAGATAGCCCTCAATGCAAAGGAACTAGACGCAAATATTGGTGTGAGAGCTAATTCAATCAAGGAAACACTGCATGTTGGTGAAGGGCATATTGAAGAAGGATCAGCCGAGTGGTTCTTGTGGGAGAACAACTCCATTTGGCTCACTAACTTCACACTCCATCAGGCTTCCAAGCAGCTCTCAAGGAAACTCAGTTTTCACACTCTATGCTTAGTGCCCTTTGAGTGCATTATCTAGGAATGAACCTGGTAGAACATCCCACACAAACGAATGCTCCACATGCGGGTTTCACATGCCACCAACTCCACATTCACAGGCAACTTCAGCGCCACAGCCGTTTTCAGATAGCCCTCAATGCAAAGGCTCTAGACGCAAATATTGGTGTGAGAGCTAATTCAATCAAGGAAACACTGCATGTTGGTGAAGGGCATATTGAAGAAGGATCAGCCGAGTGGTTCTTGTGGGAGAACAACTCCATTTGGCTCACTAACTTCACACACCATCAGGCTTCCAAGCAGCTCTCAAGGAAACTCAGTTTTCACACTCTATGCTTAGTGCCCTTTGAGTGCATTATCTAGGAATGAACCTGGTAGAACATCCCACACAAACGAATGCTCCACATGCGGGTTTCACATGCCACCAACTCCACATTCACAGGCAACTTCAGCGCCACAGCCGTTTTCAGATAGCCCTCAATGCAAAGGCTCTAGACACAAATATTGGTGTGAGAGCTAATTCAATCAAGGAAACACTGCATGTTGGTGAAGGGCATATTGAAGAAGGATCAGCCGAGTGGTTCTTGTGGGAGAACAACTCCATTTGGCTCACTAACTTCACACACCATCAGGCTTCCAACCAGCTCTCAAGGAAACTCAGTTTTCACACTCTATGCTTAGTGCCCTTTGAGTGCATTATCTAGGAATGAACCTGGTAGAACATCCCACACAAACGAATGCTCCACATGCGGGTTTCACATGCCACCAACTCCACATTCACAGGCAACTTCAGCGCCACAGCCGTTTTCAGATAGCCCTCAATGCAAAGGCTCTAGACACAAATATTGGTGTGAGAGCTAATTCAATCAAGGAAACACTGCATGTTGGTGAAGGGCATATTGAAGAAGGATCAGCCGAGTGGTTCTTGTGGGAGAACAACTCCATTTGGCTCACTAACTTCACACACCATCAGGCTTCCAAGCAGCTCTCAAGGAAACTCAGTTTTCACACTCTATGCTTAGTGCCCTTTGAGTGCATTATCTAGGAATGAACCTGGTAGAGCATCCCACACAAACGAATGCTCCACATGCGGGTTTCACATGCCACCAACTCCACATTCACAGGCAACTTCAGCGCCACAGCCGTTTTCAGATAGCCCTCAATGCAAAGGCTCTAGACGCAAATATTGGTGTGAGAGCTAATTCAATCAAGGAAACACTGCATGTTGGTGAAGGGCATATTGAAGAAGGATCAGCCGAGTGGTTCTTGTGGGAGAACAACTCCATTTGGCTCACTAACTTCACACACCATCAGGCTTCCAAGCAGCTCTCAAGGAAACTCAGTTTTCACACTCTATGCTTAGTGCCCTTTGAGTGCCTAGGACTGAAATGAACCTGGTAGAGCATGCCACACAAACGAATGCTCCACATGCGGTTTTCACATGCCACCAACTCCACATTCACAGGCAACTTCAGCGCCACAGCCGTTTTCAGATAGCCCTCAATGCAAAGGCTCTAGACGCAAATATTGGTGTGAGAGCTAATTCAATGAAGGAAGCACTGCATGTTGGTGAAGGGCATATTGAAGAAGGATCAGCCGAGTGGTTCTTGTGGGAGAACAACTCCATTTGGCTCACTAACTTCACACACCATCAGGCTTCCAAGCAGCTCTCAAGGAAACTCAGTTTTCACACTCTATGCTTAGTGCCCTTTGAGTGCATTATCTCGGAATGAACCTGGTAGAACATCCCACACAAATGAATGCTCCACATGCGGGTTTCACATGCCACCAACTCCACATTCACAGGCAACTTCAGCGCCACAGCCGTTTTCACATAGCCCTCAATGCAAAGGCTCTAGACGCAAATATTGGTGTGAGAGCTAATTCAATCAAGGAAACATTGCATGTTGTTGAAGGGCATATTGAAGAAGGATCAGCCGAGTGGTTCTTGTGGGAGAACAACTCCATTTGGCTCACTAACTTCACACTCCATCAGGCTTCCAAGCAGCTCTCAAGGAAACTCAGTTTTCACACTCTATGCTTAGTGCCCTTTGAGTGCATTATCTAGGAATGAACCTGGTAGAACATCCCACACAAACGAATGCTCCACATGCGGGTTTCACATGCCACCAACTCCACATTCACAGGCAACTTCAGCGCCACAGCCGTTTTCAGATAGCCCTCAATGCAAAGGCTCTAGACGCAAATATTGGTGTGAGAGCTAATTCAATCAAGGAAACACTGCATGTTGGTGAAGGGCATATTGAAGAAGGATCAGCCGAGTGGTTCTTGTGGGAGAACAACTCCATTTGGCTCACTAACTTCACACACCATCAGGCTTCCAAGCAGCTCTCAAGGAAACTCAGTTTTCACACTCTATGCTTAGTGCCCTTTGAGTGCCAAGGACTGAAATGAACCTGGTAGAGCATCCCACACAAACGAATGCTCCACATGCGGGTTTCACATGCCACCAACTCCACATTCACAGGCAACTTCAGCGCCACAGCTGTTTTCAGATAGCCCTCAATGCAAAGGCTCTAGACGCAAATATTGGTGTGAGAGGTAATTCAATCAAGGAAACACTGCATGTTGGTGAAGGGCATATTGAAGAAGGATCAGCCGAGTGGTTCTTGTGGGAGAACAACTCCATTTGGCTCACTAACTTCACACACCATCAGGCTTCCAAGCAGCTCTCAAGGAAACTCAGTTTTCACACTCTATGCTTAGTGCCCTTTGAGTGCATTATCTAGGAATGAACCTGGTAGAGCATCCCACACAAACGAATGCTCCACATGCGGTTTTCACATGCCACCAACTCCACATTCACAGGCAACTTCAGCGCCACAGCCGTTTTCAGATAGCCCTCAATGCAAAGGCTCTAGACGCAAATATTGGTGTGAGAGCTAATTCAATCAAGGAAACACTGCATGTTGGTGAAGGGCATATTGAAGAAGGATCAGCCGAGTGGTTCTTGTGGGAGAACAACTAAATTTGGCTCACTAACTTCACACACCATCAGGCTTCCAAGCAGCTCTCAAGGAAACTCAGTTTTCAAACTCTATGCTTAGTGCCCTTTGAGTGCCTAGGACTGAAATGAACCTGGTATAGCATCCCACACAAACGAATGCTCCACATGCGGGTTTCACATGCCACCAACTCCACATTCACAGGCAACTTCAGCGCCACAGCCGTTTTCAGATAGCCCTCAATGCAAAGGCTCTAGACGCAAATATTGGTGTGAGAGCTAATTCAATCAAGGAAACACTGCATGTTGGTGAAGGGCATATTGAAGAAGGATCAGCCGAGTGGTTCTTGTGGGAGAACAACTCCATTTGGCTCACGAACTTCACACACCATCAGGCTTCCAAGCAGCTCTCAAGGAAACTCAGTTTTCACACTCTATGCTTAGTGCCCTTTGAGTGCATTATCTAGGAATGAACCTGGTAGAACATCCCACACAAACGAATGCTCCACATGCGGGTTTCACATGCCACCAACTCCACATTCACAGGCAACTTCAGCGCCACAGCCGTTTTCAGATAGCCCTCAATGCAAAGGCTCTAGACGCAAATATTGGTGTGAGAGCTAATTCAATCAAGGAAACACTGCACGTTGGTGAAGGGCATATTGAAGAAGGATCAGCCGAGTGGTTCTTGTGGGAGAACAACTCCATTTGGCTCACTAACTTCACACACCATCAGGCTTCCAAGCAGCTCTCAAGGAAACTCAGTTTTCACACTCTATGCTTAGTGCCCTTTGCCTAGGACTGAAATGAACCTGGTAGAGCATCCCACACAAACGAATGCTCCACATGCGGGTTTCACATGCCACCAACTCCACATTCACAGGCAACTTCAGCGCCACAGCCGTTTTCAGATAGCCCTCAATGCAAAGGCTCTAGATGCAAATATTGGTGTGAGAGCTAATTCAATCAAGGAAACACTGCATGTTGGTGAAGGGCATATTGAAGAAGGATCAGCCGAGTGGTTCTTGTGGGAGAACAACTCCATTTGGCTCACTAACTTCACACACCATCAGGCTTCCAAGCAGCTCTCAAGGAAACTCAGTTTTCACACTCTATGCTTAGTGCCCTTTGAGTGCATTATCTAGGAATGAACCTGGTAGAGCATGCCACACAAACGAATGCTCCACATGCGGTTTTCACATGCCACCAACTCCACATTCACAGGCAACTTCAGCGCCACAGCCGTTTTCAGATAGCCCTCAATGCAAAGGCTCTAGACGCAAATATTGGTGTGAGAGCTAATTCAATCAAGGAAACACTGCATGTTGGTGAAGGGCATATTGAAGAAGGATCAGCCGAGTGGTTCTTGTGGGAGAACAACTCCATTTGGCTCACTAACTTCACACACCATCAGGCTTCCAAGCAGCTCTCAAGGAAACTCAGTTTTCACACTCTATGCTTAGTGCCCTTTGAGTGCCTAGGACTGAAATGAACCTGGTAGAGCATCCCACACAAACGAATGCTCCACATGCGGGTTTCACATGCCACCAACTCCACATTCACAGGCAACTTCAGCGCCACAGCCGTTTTCAGATAGCCCTCAATGCAAAGGCTCTAGACGCAAATATTGGTGTGAGAGCTAATTCAATCAAGGAAACACTGCATGTGGGTGAAGGGCATATTGAAGAAGGATCAGCCGAGTGGTTCTTGTGGGAGAACAACTCCATTTGGCTCACTAACTTCACACACCATCAGGCTTCCAAGCAGCTCTCAAGGAAACTCAGTTTTCACACTCTATGCTTAGTGCCCTTTGAGTGCGTTATCTAGGAATGAACCTGGTAGAGCATCCCACACAAACGAATGCTCCACATGCGGGTTTCACATGCCACCAACTCCACATTCACAGGCAACTTCAGCGCCACAGGCGTTTTCAGATAGCCCTCAATGCAAAGGCTCTAGACGCAAATATTGGTGCGAGAGCTAATTCAATCAAGGAAACACTGCATGTTGCTGAAGGGCATATTGAAGAAGGATCAGCCGAGTGGTTCTTGTGGGAGAACAACTCCATTTGGCTCACTAACTTCACACACCATCAGGCTTCCAAGCAGCTCTCAAGGAAACTCAGTTTTCACACTCTATGCTTAGTGCCCTTTGAGTGCATTATCTAGGAAAGAACCTGGTAGAGCATCCCACACAAACGAATGCTCCACATGCGGGTTTCACATGCCACCAACTCCACATTCACAGGCAACTTCAGCGCCACAGCCGTTTTCAGATAGCCCTCAATGCAAAGGCTCTAGACGCAAATATTGGTGTGAGAGCTAATTCAATCAAGGAAACACTGCATTTTGGTGAAGGGCATATTGAAGAAGGATCAGCCGAGTGGTTCTTGTGGGAGAACAACTCCATTTGGCTCACTAACTTCACACACCATCAGGCTTCCAAGCAGCTCTCAAGGAAACTCAGTTTTCACACTCTATGCTTAGTGCCCTTTGAGTGCATTATCTAGGAATGAACCTGGTAGAACATCCCACACAAACGAATGCTTCACATGCGGGTTTCACATGCCACGAACTCCACATTCACAGGCAACTTCAGCGCCACAGCCGTTTTCAGATAGCCCTCAATGCAAAGGCTCTAGACGCAAATATTGGTGCGAGAGCTAATTCAATCAAGGAAACACTGCATGTTGGTGAAGGGCATATTGAAGAAGGATCAGCCGAGTGGTTCTTGTGGGAGAACAACTCCATTTGGCTCACTAACTTCACACACCATCAGGCTTCCAAGCAGCTCTCAAGGAAACTCAGTTTTCACACTCTATGCTTAGTGCCCTTTGAGTGCGTTATCTAGGAATGAACCTGGTAGAGCATCCCACACAAACGAATGCTCCACATGCGGGTTTCACATGCCACCAACTCCACATTCACAGGCAACTTCAGCGCCACAGCCGTTTTCAGATAGCCCTCAATGCAAAGGCTCTAGACGCAAATATTGGTGTGAGAGCTAATTCAATCAAGGAAACACTGCATGTGGGTGAAGGGCATATTGAAGAAGGATCAGCCGAGTGGTTCTTGTGGGAGAACAACTCCATTTGGCTCACTAACTTCACACACCATCAGGCTTCCAAGCAGCTCTCAAGGAAACTCAGTTTTCACACTCTATGCTTAGTGCCCTTTGAGTGCGTTATCTAGGAATGAACCTGGTAGAGCATCCCACACAAACGAATGCTCCACATGCGGGTTTCACATGCCACCAACTCCACATTCACAGGCAACTTCAGCGCCACAGCCATTTTCAGATAGCCCTCAATGCAAAGGCTCTAGACGCAAATATTGGTGCGAGAGCTAATTCAATCAAGGAAACACTGCATGTTGCTGAAGGGCATATTGAAGAAGGATCAGCCGAGTGGTTCTTGTGGGAGAACAACTCCATTTGGCTCACTAACTTCACACACCATCAGGCTTCCAAGCAGCTCTCAAGGAAACTCAGTTTTCACACTCTATGCTTAGTGCCCTTTGAGTGCATTATCTAGGAATGAACCTGGTAGAACATCCCACACAAACGAATGCTCCACATGCGGGTTTCACATGCCACCAACTCCACATTCACAGGCAACTTCAGCGCCACAGCCGTTTTCAGATAGCCCTCAATGCAAAGGCTCTAGACGCAAATATTGGTGCGAGAGCTAATTCAATCAAGGAAACACTGCATGTTGGTGAAGGGCATATTGAAGAAGGATCAGCCGAGTGGTTCTTGTGGGAGAACAACTCCATTTGGCTCACTAACTTCACACACCATCAGGCTTCCAAGCAGCTCTCAAGGAAACTCAGTTTTCACACTCTATGCTTAGTGCCCTTTGAGTGCCTAGGACTGAAATGAACCTGGTAGAGCATCCCACACAAACGAATGCTCCACATGCGGGTTTCACATGCCACCAACTCCACATTCACAGGCAACTTCAGCGCCACAGCCGTTTTCAGATAGCCCTCAATGCAAAGGCTCTAGACGCAAATATTGGTGTGAGAGCTAATTCAATCAAGGAAACACTGCATGTGGGTGAAGGGCATATTGAAGAAGGATCAGCCGAGTGGTTCTTGTGGGAGAACAACTCCATTTGGCTCACTAACTTCACACACCATCAGGCTTCCAAGCAGCTCTCAAGGAAACTCAGTTTTCACACTCTATGCTTAGTGCCCTTTGAGTGCGTTATCTAGGAATGAACCTGGTAGAGCATCCCACACAAACGAATGCTCCACATGCGGGTTTCACATGCCACCAACTCCACATTCACAGGCAACTTCAGCGCCACAGCCGTTTTCAGATAGCCCTCAATGCAAAGGCTCTAGACGCAAATATTGGTGCGAGAGCTAATTCAATCAAGGAAACACTGCATGTTGCTGAAGGGCATATTGAAGAAGGATCAGCCGAGTGGTTCTTGTGGGAGAACAACTCCATTTGGCTCACTAACTTCACACACCATCAGGCTTCCAAGCAGCTCTCAAGGAAACTCAGTTTTCACACTCTATGCTTAGTGCCCTTTGAGTGCCTAGGACTGAAATGAACCTGGTAGAGCATCCCACACAAACGAATGCTCCACATGCGGGTTTCACATGCCACCAACTCCACATTCACAGGCAACTTCAGCGCCACAGCCGTTTTCAGATAGCCCTCAATGCAAAGGCTCTAGACGCAAATATTGGTGTGAGAGCTAATTCAATCAAGGAAACACTGCATTTTGGTGAAGGGCATATTGAAGAAGGATCAGCCGAGTGGTTCTTGTGGGAGAACAACTCCATTTGGCTCACTAACTTCACACTCCATCAGGCTTCCAAGCAGCTCTCAAGGAAACTCAGTTTTCACACTCTATGCTTAGTGCCCTTTGAGTGCATTATCTAGGAATGAACCTGGTACAACATCCCACACAAACGAATGCTCCACATGCGGGTTTCACATGCCACGAACTCCACATTCACAGGCAACTTCAGCGCCACAGCCGTTTTCAGATAGCCCTCAATGCAAAGGCTCTAGACGCAAATATTGGTGCGAGAGCTAATTCAATCAAGGAAACACTGCATGTTGGTGAAGGGCATATTGAAGAAGGATCAGCCGAGTGGTTCTTGTGGGAGAACAACTCCATTTGGCTCACTAACTTCACACACCATCAGGCTTCCAAGCAGCTCTCAAGGAAACTCAGTTTTCACACTCTATGCTTAGTGCCCTTTGAGTGCCTAGGACTGAAATGAACCTGGTAGAGCATCCCACACAAACGAATGCTCCACATGCGGGTTTCACATGCCACCAACTCCACATTCACAGGCAACTTCAGCGCCACAGCCGTTTTCAGATAGCCCTCAATGCAAAGGCTCTAGACGCAAATATTGGTGTGAGAGCTAATTCAATCAAGGAAACACTGCATGTTGGTGAAGGGCATATTGAAGAAGGATCAGCCGAGTGGTTCTTGTGGGAGAACAACTCCATTTGGCTCACTAACTTCACACACCATCAGGCTTCCAAGCAGCTCTCAAGGAAACTCAGTTTTCACACTCTATGCTTAGTGCCCTTTGAGTGCATTATCTAGGAATGAACCTGGTAGAGCATCCCACACAAACGAATGCTCCACATGCGGTTTTCACATGCCACCAACTCCACATTCACAGGCAACTTCAGCGCCACAGCCGTTTTCAGATAGCCCTCAATGCAAAGGCTCTAGACGCAAATATTGGTGTGGGGGACAATTCAATCAAGGAAACACTGCATGTTGGTGAAGGGCATATTGAAGAAGGATCAGCCGAGTGGTTCTTGTGGGAGAACAACTCCATTTGGCTCACTAACTTCACACACCATCAGGCTTCCAAGCAGCTCTCAAGGAAACTCAGTTTTCACACTCTATGCTTAGTGCCCTTTGAGTGCATTATCTAGGAATGAACCTGGTAGAACATCCCACACAAACGAATGCTCCACATGCGGGTTTCACATGCCACCAACTCCACATTCACAGGCAACTTCAGCGCCACAGCTGTTTTCAGATAGCCCTCAATGCAAAGGCTCTAGACACAAATATTGGTGTGAGAGCTAATTCAATCAAGGAAACACTGCATGTGGGTGAAGGGCATATTGAAGAAGGATCAGCCGAGTGGTTCTTGTGGGAGAACAACTCCATTTGGCTCACTAACTTCACACACCATCAGGCTTCCAAGCAGCTCTCAAGGAAACTCAGTTTTCACACTCTATGCTTAGTGCCCTTTGAGTGCATTATCTAGGAATGAACCTGGTAGAGCATGCCACACAAACGAATGCTCCACATGCGGGTTTCACATGCCACCAACTCCACATTCACAGGCAACTTCAGAGCCACAGCCGTTTTCAGATAGCCCTCAATGCAAAGGCTCTAGACGCAAATATTGGTGTGAGAGCTAATTCAATCAAGGAAACACTGCATGTTGGTGAAGGGCATATTGAAGAAGGATCAGCCGAGTGGTTCTTGTGGGAGAACAACTCCATTTGGCTCACTAACTTCACACACCATCAGGCTTCCAAGCAGCTCTCAAGGAAACTCAGTTTTCACACTCTATGCTTAGTGCCCTTTGAGTGCATTATCTAGGAATGAACCTGGTAGAGCATGCCACACAAACGAATGCTCCATATGCGGGTTTCACATGCCACCAACTCCACATTCACAGGCAACTTCAGCGCCACAGCCGTTTTCAGATAGCCCTCAATGCAAAGGCTCTAGACGCAAATATTGGTGTGAGAGCTAATTCAATCAAGGAAACACTGCATGTTGGTGAAGGGCATATTGAAGAAGGATCAGCCGAGTGGTTCTTGTGGGAGAACAACTCCATTTGGCTCACGAACTTCACACACCATCAGGCTTCCAAGCAGCTCTCAAGGAAACTCAGTTTTCACACTCTATGCTTAGTGCCCTTTGAGTGCATTATCTAGGACTGAACCTGGTAGAGCATCCCACACAAACGAATGCTCCACATGCGGGTTTCACATGCCACCAACTCCACATTCACAGGCAACTTCAGCGCCACAGCCATTTTCAGATAGCCCTCAATGCAAAGGCTCTAGACGCAAATATTGGTGTGAGAGCTAATTCAATCAAGGAAACACTGCATGTTGGTGAAGGGCATATTGAAGAAGGATCAGCCGAGTGGTTCTTGTGGGAGAACAACTCCATTTGGCTCACTAACTTCACACACCATCAGGCTTCCAAGCAGCTCTCAAGGAAACTCAGTTTTCACACTCTATGCTTAGTGCCCTTTGAGTGCATTATCTAGGAATGAACCTGGTAGAACATCCCACACAAACGAATGCTCCACATGCGGGTTTCACATGCCACCAACTCCACATTCACAGGCAACTTCAGCGCCACAGCCGTTTTCAGATAGCCCTCAATGCAAAGGCTCTAGACGCAAATATTGGTGTGAGAGCTAATTCAATCAAGGAAACACTGCACGTTGGTGAAGGGCATATTGAAGAAGGATCAGCCGAGTGGTTCTTGTGGGAGAACAACTCCATTTGGCTCACTAACTTCACACACCATCAGGCTTCCAAGCAGCTCTCAAGGAAACTCAGTTTTCACACTCTATGCTTAGTGCCCTTTGCCTAGGACTGAAATGAACCTTGTAGAGCATCCCACACAAACAAATGCTCCACATGCGGGTTTCACATGCCACCAACTCCACATTCACAGGCAACTTCAGCGCCACAGCCGTTTTCAGATAGCCCTCAACGCAAAGGCTCTAGACACAAATATTGGTGTGAGAGCTAATTCAATCAAGGAAACACTGCATGTTGGTGAAGGGCATATTGAAGAAGGATCAGCCGAGTGGTTCTTGTGGGAGAACAACTCCATTTGGCTCACTAACTTCACACACCATCAGGCTTCCAAGCAGCTCTCAAGGAAACTCAGTTTTCACACTCTATGCTTAGTGCCCTTTGCCTAGGACTGAAATGAACCTGGTAGAGCATCCCACACAAACGAATGCTCCACATGCGGTTTTCACATGCCACCAACTCCACATTCACAGGCAACTTCAGCGCCACAGCCGTTTTCAGATAGCCCTCAATGCAAAGGCTCTAGACGCAAATATTGGTGTGAGAGCTAATTCAATCAAGGAAACACTGCATGTTGGTGAAGGGCATATTGAAGAAGGATCAGCCGAGTGGTTCTTGTGGGAGAACAACTCCATTTGGCTCACGAACTTCACACACCATCAGGCTTCCAAGCAGCTCTCAAGGAAACTCAGTTTTCACACTCTATGCTTAGTGCCCTTTGAGTGCATTATCTAGGACGGAACCTGGTAGAGCATCCCACACAAACGAATGCTCCACATGCGGGTTTCACATGCCACCAACTCCACATTCACAGGCAACTTCAGCGCCACAGCCATTTTCAGATAGCCCTCAATGCAAAGGCTCTAGACGCAAATATTGGTGTGAGAGCTAATTCAATCAAGGAAACACTGCATGTTGGTGAAGGGCATATTGAAGAAGGATCAGCCGAGTGGTTCTTGTGGGAGAACAACTCCATTTGGCTCACTAACTTCACACACCATCAGGCTTCCAAGCAGCTCTCAAGGAAACTCAGTTTTCACACTCTATGCTTAGTGCCCTTTGAGTGCATTATCTAGGAATGAACCTGGTAGAACATCCCACACAAACGAATGCTCCACATGCGGGTTTCACATGCCACCAACTCCACATTCACAGGCAACTTCAGCGCCACAGCCGTTTTCAGATAGCCCTCAATGCAAAGGCTCTAGACGCAAATATTGGTGTGAGAGCTAATTCAATCAAGGAAACACTGCACGTTGGTGAAGGGCATATTGAAGAAGGATCAGCCGAGTGGTTCTTGTGGGAGAACAACTCCATTTGGCTCACTAACTTCACACACCATCAGGCTTCCAAGCAGCTCTCAAGGAAACTCAGTTTTCACACTCTATGCTTAGTGCCCTTTGCCTAGGACTGAAATGAACCTTGTAGAGCATCCCACACAAACAAATGCTCCACATGCGGGTTTCACATGCCACCAACTCCACATTCACAGGCAACTTCAGCGCCACAGCCGTTTTCAGATAGCCCTCAACGCAAAGGCTCTAGACACAAATATTGGTGTGAGAGCTAATTCAATCAAGGAAACACTGCATGTTGGTGAAGGGCATATTGAAGAAGGATCAGCCGAGTGGTTCTTGTGGGAGAACAACTCCATTTGGCTCACTAACTTCACACACCATCAGGCTTCCAAGCAGCTCTCAAGGAAACTCAGTTTTCACACTCTATGCTTAGTGCCCTTTGCCTAGGACTGAAATGAACCTGGTAGAGCATCCCACACAAACGAATGCTCCACATGCGGGTTTCACATGCCACCAACTCCACATTCACAGGCAACTTCAGCGCCACAGCTGTTTTCAGATAGCCCTCAATGCAAAGGCTCTAGACGCAAATATTGGTGTGAGAGCTAATTCAATCAAGGAAACACTGCATGTTGGTGAAGGGCATATTGAAGAAGGATCAGCCGAGTGGTTCTTGTGGGAGAACAACTCCATTTGGCTCACTAACTTCACACACCATCAGGCTTCCAAGCAGCTCTCAGGGAAACTCAGTTTTCACACTCTATGCTTAGTGCCCTTTGAGTGCCTAGGACTGAAATGAAGCTTGGTGAGCATCCCACACAAAAGAATGCTCCACATGCGGGTTTCACATGCCACCAACTCCACATTCACAGGCAACTTCAGCGCCACAGCCGTTTTCAGATAGCCCTCAATGCAAAGGCTCTAGACGCAAATATTGGTGTGAGAGCTAATTCAATCAAGGAAACACTGCATGTTGCTGAAGGGCATATTGAAGAAGGATCAGCCGAGTGGTTCTTGTGGGAGAACAACTCCATTTGGCTCACTAACTTCACACACCATCAGGCTTCCAAGCAGCTCTCAAGGAAACTCAGTTTTCACACTCTATGCTTAGTGCCCTTTGAGTGCATTATCTAGGAATGAACCTGGTAGAGCATTCCACACAAAAGAATGCTCCACATGCGGGTTTCACATGCCACCAACTCCACATTCACAGGCAACTTCAGCGCCACAGCCGTTTTCAGATAGCCCTCAATGCAAAGGCTCTAGACGCAAATATTGGTGTGAGAGCTAATTCAATCAAGGAAACACTGCATGTTGGTGAAGGGCATATTGAAGAAGGATCAGCGAGTGGTTCTTGTGGGAGAACAACTCCATTTGGCTCACTAACTTCACACACCATCAGGCTTCAAAGCAGCTCTCAAGGAAACTCAGTTTTCACACTCTATGCTTAGTGCCCTTTGAGTGCATTATCTAGGAATGAACCTGGTAGAGCATCCCACACAAAAGAATGCTCCACATGCGGGTTTCACATGCCACCAACTCCACATTCACAGGCAACTTCAGCGCCACAGCCATTTTCAGATAGCCCTCAATGCAAAGGCTCTAGACGCAAATATTGGTGTGAGAGCTAATTCAATCAAGGAAACACTGCATGTTGGTGAAGGGCATATTGAAGAAGGATCAGCCAAGTGGTTCTAGTGGGAGAACAACTCCATTTGGCTCACTAACTTCACACACCATCAGGCTTCCAAGCAGCTCTCAAGGAAACTCAGTTTTCACACTCTATGCTTAGTGTCCTTTGAGTGCATTATCTAGGAATGAACCTGGTAGAGCATCCCACACAAACGAATGCTCCACATGCGGGTTTCACATGCCACCAACTCCACATTCACAGGCAACTTCAGCGCCACAGCCGTTTTCACATAGCCCTCAATGCAAAGGCTCTAGACGCAAATATTGGTGTGAGAGCTAATTCAATCAAGGAAACACTGCATGTTGGTGAAGGGCATATTGAAGAAGGATCAGCCGAGTGGTTCTTGTGGGAGAACAACTCCATTTGGCTCACTAACTTCACACACCATCAGGCTTCCAAGCAGCTCTCAAGGAAACCCAGTTTTCACACTCTATGCTTAGTGCCCTTTGCCTAGGACTGAAATGAACCTTGTAGAGCATCCCACACAAACGAATGCTCCACATGCGGGTTTCACATGCCACCAACTCCACATTCACAGGCAACTTCAGCGCCACAGCCGTTTTCAGATAGCCCTCAACGCAAAGGCTCTAGACACAAATATTGGTGTGAGAGCTAATTCAATCAAGGAAACACTGCATGTTGGTGAAGGGCATATTGAAGAAGGATCAGCCGAGTGGTTCTTGTGGGAGAACAACTCCATTTGGCTCACTAACTTCACACACCATCAGGCTTCCAAGCAGCTCTCAAGGAAACTCAGTTTTCACACTCTATGCTTAGTGCCCTTTGCCTAGGACTGAAATGAACCTGGTAGAGCATCCCACACAAACGAATGCTCCACATGCGGTTTTCACATGCCACCAACTCCACATTCACAAACAACTTCAGCGCCACAGCCGTTTTCAGATAGCCCTCAATGCAAAGGCTCTAGACGCAAATATTGGTGTGAGAGTTAATTCAATCAAGGAAACACTGCATGTTGGTGAAGGGCATATTGAAGAAGGATCAGCCGAGTGGTTCTTGTGGGAGAACAACTCCATTTGGCTCACGAACTTCACACACCATCAGGCTTCCAAGCAGCTCTCAAGGAAACTCAGTTTTCACACTCTATGCTTAGTGCCCTTTGAGTGCATTATCTAGGACTGAACCTGGTAGAGCATCCCACACAAACGAATGCTCCACATGCGGGTTTCACATGCCACCAACTCCACATTCACAGGCAACTTCAGCGCCACAGCCATTTTCAGATAGCCCTCAATGCAAAGGCTCTAGACGCAAATATTGGTGTGAGAGCTAATTCAATCAAGGAAACACTGCATGTTGGTGAAGGGCATATTGAAGAAGGATCAGCCGAGTGGTTCTTGTGGGAGAACAACTCCATTTGGCTCACTAACTTCACACACCATCAGGCTTCCAAGCAGCTCTCAAGGAAACTCAGTTTTCACACTCTATGCTTAGTGCCCTTTGAGTGCATTATCTAGGAATGAACCTGGTAGAACATCCCACACAAACGAATGCTCCACATGCGGGTTTCACATGCCACCAACTCCACATTCACAGGCAACTTCAGCGCCACAGCCGTTTTCAGATAGCCCTCAATGCAAAGGCTCTAGACGCAAATATTGGTGTGAGAGCTAATTCAATCAAGGAAACACTGCACGTTGGTGAAGGGCATATTGAAGAAGGATCAGCCGAGTGGTTCTTGTGGGAGAACAACTCCATTTGGCTCACTAACTTCACACACCATCAGGCTTCCAAGCAGCTCTCAAGGAAACTCAGTTTTCACACTCTATGCTTAGTGCCCTTTGCCTAGGACTGAAATGAACCTTGTAGAGCATCCCACACAAACAAATGCTCCACATGCGGGTTTCACATGCCACCAACTCCACATTCACAGGCAACTTCAGCGCCACAGCCGTTTTCAGATAGCCCTCAACGCAAAGGCTCTAGACGCAAATATTGGTGTGAGAGCTAATTCAATCAAGGAAACACTGCATGTTGGTGAAGGGCATATTGAAGAAGGATCAGCCGAGTGGTTCTTGTGGGAGAACAACTCCATTTGGCTCACTAACTTCACACACCATCAGGCTTCCTAGCAGCTCTCAAGGAAACTCAGTTTTCACACTCTATGCTTAGTGCCCTTTGCCTAGGACTGAAATGAACCTGGTAGAGCATCCCACACAAACGAATGCTCCACATGCGGGTTTCACATGCCACCAACTCCACATTCACAGGCAACTTCAGCGCCACAGCTGTTTTCAGATAGCCCTCAATGCAAAGGCTCTAGACGCAAATATTGGTGTGAGAGCTAATTCAATCAAGGAAACACTGCATGTTGGTGAAGGGCATATTGAAGAAGGATCAGCCGAGTGGTTCTTGTGGGAGAACAACTCCATTTGGCTCACTAACTTCACACACCATCAGGCTTCCAAGCAGCTCTCAGGGAAACTCAGTTTTCACACTCTATGCTTAGTGCCCTTTGAGTGCCTAGGACTGAAATGAAGCTTGGTGAGCATCCCACACAAAAGAATGCTCCACATGCGGGTTTCACATGCCACCAACTCCACATTCACAGGCAACTTCAGCGCCACAGCCGTTTTCAGATAGCCCTCAATGCAAAGGCTCTAGACGCAAATATTGGTGTGAGAGCTAATTCAATCAAGGAAACACTGCATGTTGCTGAAGGGCATATTGAAGAAGGATCAGCCGAGTGGTTCTTGTGGGAGAACAACTCCATTTGGCTCACTAACTTCACACACCATCAGGCTTCCAAGCAGCTCTCAAGGAAACTCAGTTTTCACACTCTATGCTTAGTGCCCTTTGAGTGCATTATCTAGGAATGAACCTGGTAGAGCATCCCACACAAAAGAATGCTCCACATGCGGGTTTCACATGCCACCAACTCCACATTCACAGGCAACTTCAGCGCCACAGCCGTTTTCACATAGCCCTCAATGCAAAGGCTCTAGACGCAAATATTGGTGTGAGAGCTAATTCAATCAAGGAAACACTGCATGTTGGTGAAGGGCATATTGAAGAAGGATCAGCCGAGTGGTTCTTGTGGGAGAACAACTCCATTTGGCTCACTAACTTCACACTCCATCAGGCTTCCAAGCAGCTCTCAAGGAAACTCAGTTTTCACACTCTATGCTTAGTGCCCTTTGAGTGCATTATCTAGGAATGAACCTGGTAGAGCATCCCACACAAACGAATGCTCCACATGCGGGTTTCACATGCCACCAACTCCACATTCACAGGCAACTTCAGCACCACAGCCGTTTTCAGATAGCCCTCAATACAAAGGCTCTAGACGCAAATATTGGTGTGAGAGCTAATTCAATCAAGGAAACAAGGCATGTTGGTGAAGGGCATATTGAAGAAGGATCAGCCGAGTGGTTCTTGTGGGAGAACAACTCCATTTGGCTCACTAACTTCACACACCATCAGGCTTCCAAGCACCTCTCAAGGAAACTCAGTTTTCACACTCTATGCTTAGTGCCCTTTGAGTGCATTATCTAGGAATGAACCTGGTAGAGCATTCCACACAAAAGAATGCTCCACATGCGGGTTTCACATGCCACCAACTCCACATTCACAGGCAACTTCAGCGCCACAGCCGTTTTCAGATAGCCCTCAATGCAAAGGCTCTAGACGCAAATATTGGTGTGAGAGCTAATTCAATCAAGGAAACACTGCATGTTGGTGAAGGGCATATTGAAGAAGGATCAGCCGAGTGGTTCTTGTGTGAGAACAACTCCATTTGGCTCACTAACTTCACACACCATCAGGCTTCCAAGCAGCTCTCAAGGAAACTCAGTTTTCACACTCTATGCTTAGTGCCCTTTGAGTGCCTAGGACTGAAATGAAGCTTGGTGAGCATCCCACACAAACGAATGCTCCACATGCGGGTTTCACATGCCACCAACTCCACATTCACAGGCAACTTCAGCGCCACAGCCGTTTTCAGATAGCCCTCAATGCAAAGGCTCTAGACGCAAATATTGGTGTGAGAGCTAATTCAATCAAGGAAACACTGCATGTTGGTGAACGGCATATTGAAGAAGGATCAGCCGAGTGGTTCTTGTGGGAGAACAACTCCATTTGGCTCACTAACTTCACACACCATCAGGCTTCCAAGCAGCTCTCAAGGAAACTCAGTTTTCACACTCTATGCTTAGTGCCCTTTGAGTGCATTATCTAGGAATGAACCTGGTAGAGCATTCCACACAAAAGAATGCTCCACATGCGGGTTTCACATGCCACCAATTCCACATTCACAGGCAACTTCAGCGCCACAGCCATTTTCAGATAGCCCTCAATGCAAAGGATCTAGATGCAAATATTTGTGTGAGAGCTAATTCAATCAAGGAAACACTGCATGTTGGTGAAGGGCATATTGAAGAAGGATCAGCCGAGTGGTTCTTGTGGGAGAACAACTCCATTTGGCTCACTAACTTCACACACCATCAGGCTTCCAAGCAGCTCTCAAGGAAACTCAGTTTTCACACTCTATGCTTAGTGCCCTTTGAGTGCCTAGGACTGAAATGAAGCTTGGTGAGCATCCCACACAAATGAATGCTCCACATGCGGGTTTCACATGCCACCAACTCCACATTCACAGGCAACTTCAGCGCCACAGTCGTTTTCAGATAGCCCTCAATGCAAAGGCTCTAGACGCAAATATTGGTGTGAGAGCTAATTCAATCAAGGAAACACTGCATGTTGGTGAAGGGCATATAGAAGAAGGATCAGCCGAGTGGTTCTTGTGGGAGAACAACTCCATTTGGCTCACTAACTTCACACACCATCAGGCTTCCAAGCAGCTCTCAAGGAAACTCAGTTTTCACACTCTATGCTTAGTGCCCTTTGAGTGCCTAGGACAGAAATGAAGCTTGGTGATCATCCCACACAAACGAATGCTCCACATGCGGGTTTCACATGCCACCAACTCCACATTCACAGGCAACTTCAGCGCCACAGCCGTTTTCAGATAGCCCTCAATGCAAAGGCTCTGGACGCAAATATTGGTGTGAGAGCTAATTCAATCAAGGAAACACTGCATGTTGGTGAAGGGCATATTGAAGAAGGATCAGCCGAGTGGTTCTTGTGTGAGAACAACTCCATTTGGCTCACTAACTTCACACACCATCAGGCTTCCAAGCAGCTCTCAAGGAAACTCAGTTTTCACACTCTATGCTTAGTGCCCTTTGAGTGCATTATCTAGGAATGAACCTGGTAGAGCATTCCACACAAAAGAATGCTCCACATGCGGGTTTCACATGCCACCAACTCCACATTCACAGGCAACTTCAGCACCACAGCCGTTTTCAGATAGCCCTCAATGCAAAGGATCTAGATGCAAATATTTGGGTGAGAGCTAATTCAAACAAGGAAACACTGCATGTTGGTGAAGGGCATATTGAAGAAGGATCATCCAAGTGGTTCTTGTGGGAGAACAACTCCATTTGGCTCACTAACTTCACACACCATCAGGCTTCCAAGCAGCTCTCAAGGAAACTCAGTTTTCACACTCTATGCTTAGTGCCCTTTGAGTGCATTATCTAGGAATGAACCTGGTAGAGCATCCCACACAAACGAATGCTCCACATGCGGGTTTCACATGCCACCAACTCCACATTCACAGGCAACTTCAGCGCCACAGCCATTTTCAGATAGCCCTCAATGCAAAGGCTCTAGACGCAAATATTGGTGTGAGAGCTAATTCAATCAAGGAAACACTGCATGTTGGTGAAGGGCATATTGAAGAAGGATCAGCCGAGTGGCTCTTGTGGGAGAACAACTCCATTTGGCTCACTAACTTCACACACCATCAGGCTTCCAAGCAGCTCTCAAGGAAACTCAGTTTTCACACTCTATGCTTAGTGCCCTTTGAGTGCCTAGGACTGAAATGAAGCTTGGTGAGCATCCCACAATAACGAATGCTCCACATGCGGGTTTCACATGCCACCAACTCCACATTCACAGGCAACTTCAGCGCCACAGCCGTTTTCAGATAGCCCTCAATGCAAAGGCTCTAGACGCAAATATTGGTGTGAGAGCTAATTCATTCAAGGAAACACTGCATGTTGGTGAAGGGCATATTGAAGAAGGATCAGCCGAGTGGTTCTTGTGGGAGAACAACTCCATTTGGCTCACTAACTTCACACACCATCAGGCTTCCAAGCAGCTCTCAAGGAAACTCAGTTTTCACACTCTATGCTTAGTGCCCTTTGAGTGCATTATCTAGGAATGAACCTGGTAGAGCATTCCACACAAAAGAATGCTCCACATGCGGGTTTCACATGCCACCAATTCCACATTCACAGGCAACTTCAGCGCCACAGCCATTTTCAGATAGCCCTCAATGCAAAGGATCTAGATGCAAATATTTGTGTGAGAGCTAATTCAATCAAGGAAACACTGCATGTTGGTGAAGGGCATATTGAAGAAGGATCAGCCGAGTGGTTCTTGTGGGAGAACAACTCCATTTGGCTCACTAACTTCACACACCATCAGGCTTCCAAGCAGCTCTCAAGGAAACTCAGTTTTCACACTCTATGCTTAGTGCCCTTTGAGTGCCTAGGACTGAAATGAAGCTTGGTGAGCATCCCACACAAATGAATGCTCCACATGCGGGTTTCACATGCCACCAACTCCACATTCACAGGCAACTTCAGCGCCACAGCCGTTTTCAGATAGCCCTAAATGCAAAGGCTCTAGACGCAAATATTGGTGTGAGAGCTAATTCAATCAAGGAAACACTGCATGTTGGTGAAGGGCATATTGAAGAAGGATCAGCCGAGTGGTTCTTGTGGGAGAACAACTCCATTTGGCTCACTAACTTCACACACCATCAGGCTTCCAAGCAGCTCTCAAGGAAACTCAGTTTTCACACTCTATGCTTAGTGCCCTTTGAGTGCCTAGGACTGAAATGAAGCTTGGTGAGCATCCCACACAAACGAATGCTCCACATGCGGGTTTCACATGCCACCAACTCCACATTCACAGGCAACTTCAGCGCCACAGCCGTTTTCAGATAGCCCTCAATGCAAAGGCTCTAGACGCAAATATTGGTGTGAGAGCTAATTCAATCAAGGAAACACTGCATGTTGGTGAACGGCATATTGAAGAAGGATCAGCGAGTGGTTCTTGTGGGAGAACAACTCCATTTGGCTCACTAACTTCACACACCATCAGGCTTCCAAGCAGCTCTCAAGGAAACTCAGTTTTCACACTCTATGCTTAGTGCCCTTTGAGTGCATTATCTAGGAATGAACCTGGTAGAGCATGCCACACAAAAGAATGCTCCAGATGAGGGTTTCACATGCCACCAACTCCACATTCACAGGCAACTTCAGCGCCACAGCCGTTTTCAGATAGTCCTCAATGCAAAGGCTCTAGACGCAAATATTGGTGTGAGAGCTAATTCAATCAAGGAAACACTGCATGTTGGTGAAGGGCATATTGAAGAAGGATCAACCGAGTTGTTCTTGTGGGAGAACAACTCCATTTGGCTCACTAACTTCACACACCATCAGGCTTCCAAGCAGCTCTCAAGGAAACTCAGTTTTCACACTCTATGCTTACTGCCCTTTGAGTGACTAGGACTGAAATGAAGCTTGGTGAGCATCCCACAATAACGAATGCTCCACATGCGGGTTTCACATGCCACCAACTCCACATTCACAGGCAACTTCAGCGCCACAGCCGTTTTCAGATAGCCCTCAATGCAAAGGCTCTAGACGCAAATATTGGTGTGAGAGCTAATTCATTCAAGGAAACACTGCATGTTGGTGAAGGGCATATTGAAGAAGGATCAGCCGAGTGGTTCTTGTGGGAGAACAACTCCATTTGGCTCACTAACTTCACACACCATCAGGCTTCCAAGCAGCTCTCAAGGAAACTCAGTTTTCACACTCTATGCTTAGTGCCCTTTGAGTGCATTATCTAGGAATGAACCTGGTAGAGCATTCCACACAAAAGAATGCTCCACATGCGGGTTTCACATGCCACCAATTCCACATTCACAGGCAACTTCAGCGCCACAGCCATTTTCAGATAGCCCTCAATGCAAAGGATCTAGATGCAAATATTTGTGTGAGAGCTAATTCAATCAAGGAAACACTGCATGTTGGTGAAGGGCATATTGAAGAAGGATCAGCCGAGTGGTTCTTGTGGGAGAACAACTCCATTTGGCTCACTAACTTCACACACCATCAGGCTTCCAAGCAGCTCTCAAGGAAACTCAGTTTTCACACTCTATGCTTAGTGCCCTTTGAGTGCCTAGGACTGAAATGAAGCTTGGTGAGCATCCCACACAAATGAATGCTCCACATGCGGGTTTCACATGCCACCAACTCCACATTCACAGGCAACTTCAGCGCCACAGCCGTTTTCAGATAGCCCTAAATGCAAAGGCTCTAGACGCAAATATTGGTGTGAGAGCTAATTCAATCAAGGAAACACTGCATGTTGGTGAAGGGCATATTGAAGAAGGATCAGCCGAGTGGTTCTTGTGGGAGAACAACTCCATTTGGCTCACTAACTTCACACACCATCAGGCTTCCAAGCAGCTCTCAAGGAAACTCAGTTTTCACACTCTATGCTTAGTGCCCTTTGAGTGCCTAGGACTGAAATGAAGCTTGGTGAGCATCCCACACAAACGAATGCTCCACATGCGGGTTTCACATGCCACCAACTCCACATTCACAGGCAACTTCAGCGCCACAGCCGTTTTCAGATAGCCCTCAATGCAAAGGCTCTAGACGCAAATATTGGTGTGAGAGCTAATTCAATCAAGGAAACACTGCATGTTGGTGAACGGCATATTGAAGAAGGATCAGCGAGTGGTTCTTGTGGGAGAACAACTCCATTTGGCTCACTAACTTCACACACCATCAGGCTTCCAAGCAGCTCTCAAGGAAACTCAGTTTTCACACTCTATGCTTAGTGCCCTTTGAGTGCATTATCTAGGAATGAACCTGGTAGAGCATGCCACACAAAAGAATGCTCCAGATGAGGGTTTCACATGCCACCAACTCCACATTCACAGGCAACTTCAGCGCCACAGCCGTTTTCAGATAGTCCTCAATGCAAAGGCTCTAGACGCAAATATTGGTGTGAGAGCTAATTCAATCAAGGAAACACTGCATGTTGGTGAAGGGCATATTGAAGAAGGATCAACCGAGTTGTTCTTGTGGGAGAACAACTCCATTTGGCTCACTAACTTCACACACCATCAGGCTTCCAAGCAGCTCTCAAGGAAACTCAGTTTTCACACTCTATGCTTACTGCCCTTTGAGTGACTAGGACTGAAATGAAGCTTGGTGAGCATCCCACACAAACGAATGCTCCACATGCGGGTTTCACATGCCACCAACTCCACATTCACAGGCAACTTCAGTGCCACAGCCATTTTCAGATAGCCCTCAATGCAAAGGCTCTAGACGCAAATATTGGTGTGAGAGCTAATTCAATCAAGGAAACACTGCATGTTGCTGAAGGGCATATTGAAGAAGGATCAGCCGAGTGGTTCTTGTGGGAGAACAACTCCATTTGGCTCACTAACTTCACACACCATCAGGCTTCCAAGCAGCTCTCAAGGAAACTCAGTTTTCACACTCTATGCTTAGTGCCCTTTGAGTGCATTATCTAGGAATGAACCTGGTAGAGCATGCCACACAAAAGAATGCTCCACATGCGGGTTTCACATGCCACCAACTCCACATTCACAGGCAACTTCAGCACCACAGCCGTTTTCAGATAGCCCTCAATGCAAAGGCTCTAGACGCAAATATTGGTGTGAGAGCTAATTCAATCAAGGAAACACTGCATGTTGGTGAAGGGCATATTGAAGAAGGATCAGCCGAGTGGTTCTTGTGGGAGAACAACTCCATTTGGCTCACTAACTTCACACACCATCAGGCTTCCAAGCAGCTCTCAAGGAAACTCAGTTTTCACACTCTATGCTTAGTGCCCTTTGAGTGCATTATCTAGGAATGAACCTGGTAGAGCATCCCACACAAACGAATGCTCCACATGCGGGTTTCACATGCCACCAACTCCACATTCACAGGCAACTTCAGCGCCACAGCTGTTTTCAGATAGCCCTCAATGCAAAGGCTCTAGACACAAATATTGGTGTGAGAGCTAATTCAATCAAGGAAACACTGCATGTTGGTGAAGGGCATATTGAAGAAGGATCAGCCGAGTGGTTCTTGTGGGAGAACAACTCCATTTGGCTCACTAACTTCACACACCATCTGGTTTCCAAGCAGCTCTCAAGGAAACTCAGTTTTCACACTCTATGCTTAGTGCCCTTTGAGTGCCTAGGACTGAAATGAAGCTTGGTGAGCATCCCACACAAACGAATGCTCCACATGCGGGTTTCACATGCCACCAACTCCACATTCACAGGCAACTTCAGCGCCACAGCCGTTTTCAGATAGCCCTCAATGCAAAGGCTCTAGACGCAAATATTGGTGTGAGAGCTAATTCAATCAAGGAAACACTGCATGTTGGTGAAGGGCATATTGAAGAAGGATCAGCCGAGTGGTTCTTGTGGGAGAACAACTCCATTTGGCTCACTAACTTCACACACCATCAGGCTTCCAAGCAGCTCTCAAGGAAACTCAGTTTTCACACTCTCTGCTTAGTGCCCTTTGAGTGCATTATCTAGGAATGAACCTGGTAGAGCATCCCACACAAACGAATGCTCCACATGCGGGTTTCACATGCCACCAACTCCACATTCACAGGCAACTTCAGCACCACAGCCGTTTTCAGATAGCCCTCAATGCAAAGGCTCTAGACGCAAATATTGGTGTGAGAGCTAATTCAATCAAGGAAACACTGCATGTTGGTGAAGGGCATATTGAAGAAGGATCAGCCGAGTGGTTCTTGTGGGAGAACAACTCCATTTGGCTCACTAACTTCACACACCATCAGGCTTCCAAGCAGCTCTCAAGGAAACTCAGTTTTCACACTCTATGCTTAGTGCCCTTTGAGTGCCTAGGACTGAAATGAAGCTTGGTGAGCATCCCACACAAACGAATGCTCCACATGCGGGTTTCACATGCCACCAACTCCACATTCACAGGCAACTTCAGCGCCACAGCCGTTTTCAGATAGCCCTCAATGCAAAGGCTCTAGACGCAAATATTGGTGTGAGAGCTAATTCAATCAAGGAAACACTGCATGTTGGTGAACGGCATATTGAAGAAGGATCAGCGAGTGGTTCTTGTGGGAGAACAACTCCATTTGGCTCACTAACTTCACACACCATCAGGCTTCCAAGCAGCTCTCAAGGAAACTCAGTTTTCACACTCTATGCTTAGTGCCCTTTGAGTGCATTATCTAGGAATGAACCTGGTAGAGCATGCCACACAAAAGAATGCTCCAGATGAGGGTTTCACATGCCACCAACTCCACATTCACAGGCAACTTCAGCGCCACAGCCGTTTTCAGATAGTCCTCAATTCAAAGGCTCTAGACGCAAATATTGGTGTGAGAGCTAATTCAATCAAGGAAACACTGCATGTTGGTGAAGGGCATATTGAAGAAGGATCAACCGAGTTGTTCTTGTGGGAGAACAACTCCATTTGGCTCACTAACTTCACACACCATCAGGCTTCCAAGCAGCTCTCAAGGAAACTCAGTTTTCACACTCTATGCTTACTGCCCTTTGAGTGACTAGGACTGAAATGAAGCTTGGTGAGCATCCCACACAAACGAATGCTCCACATGCGGGTTTCACATGCCACCAACTCCACATTCACAGGCAACTTCAGTGCCACAGCCATTTTCAGATAGCCCTCAATGCAAAGGCTCTAGACGCAAATATTGGTGTGAGAGCTAATTCAATCAAGGAAACACTGCATGTTGCTGAAGGGCATATTGAAGAAGGATCAGCCGAGTGGTTCTTGTGGGAGAACAACTCCATTTGGCTCACTAACTTCACACACCATCAGGCTTCCAAGCAGCTCTCAAGGAAACTCAGTTTTCACACTCTATGCTTAGTGCCCTTTGAGTGCATTATCTAGGAATGAACCTGGTAGAGCATCCCACACAAAAGAATGCTCCACATGCGGGTTTCACATGCCACCAACTCCACATTCACAGGCAACTTCAGCACCACAGCCGTTTTCAGATAGCCCTCAATGCAAAGGCTCTAGACGCAAATATTGGTGTGAGAGCTAATTCAATCAAGGAAACACTGCATGTTGGTGAAGGGCATATTGAAGAAGGATCAGCCGAGTGGTTCTTGTGGGAGAACAACTCCATTTGGCTCACTAACTTCACACACCATCAGGCTTCCAAGCAGCTCTCAAGGAAACTCAGTTTTCACACTCTATGCTTAGTGCCCTTTGAGTGCATTATCTAGGAATGAACCTGGTAGAGCATCCCACACAAACGAATGCTCCACATGCGGGTTTCACATGCCACCAACTCCACATTCACAGGCAACTTCAGCACCACAGCCGTTTTCAGATAGCCCTCAATGCAAAGGCTCTAGACGCAAATATTGGTGTGAGAGCTAATTCAATCAAGGAAACACTGCATGTTGGTGAAGGGCATATTGAAGAAGGATCAGCCGAGTGGTTCTTGTGGGAGAACAACTCCATTTGGCTCACTAACTTCACACACCATCAGGCTTCCAAGCAGCTCTCAAGGAAACTCAGTTTTCACACTCTATGCTTAGTGCCCTTTGAGTGCCTAGGACTGAAATGAAGCTTGGTGAGCATCCCACACAAACGAATGCTCCACATGCGGGTTTCACATGCCACCAACTCCACATTCACAGGCAACTTCAGCGCCACAGCCGTTTTCAGATAGCCCTCAATGCAAAGGCTCTAGACGCAAATATTGGTGTGAGAGCTAATTCAATCAAGGAAACACTGCATGTTGGTGAACGGCATATTGAAGAAGGATCAGCGAGTGGTTCTTGTGGGAGAACAACTCCATTTGGCTCACTAACTTCACACACCATCAGGCTTCCAAGCAGCTCTCAAGGAAACTCAGTTTTCACACTCTATGCTTAGTGCCCTTTGAGTGCATTATCTAGGAATGAACCTGGTAGAGCATGCCACACAAAAGAATGCTCCAGATGAGGGTTTCACATGCCACCAACTCCACATTCACAGGCAACTTCAGCGCCACAGCCGTTTTCAGATAGTCCTCAATTCAAAGGCTCTAGGCGCAAATATTGGTGTGAGAGCTAATTCAATCAAGGAAACACTGCATGTTGGTGAAGGGCATATTGAAGAAGGATCAACCGAGTTGTTCTTGTGGGAGAACAACTCCATTTGGCTCACTAACTTCACACACCATCAGGCTTCCAAGCAGCTCTCAAGGAAACTCAGTTTTCACACTCTATGCTTACTGCCCTTTGAGTGACTAGGACTGAAATGAAGCTTGGTGAGCATCCCACACAAACGAATGCTCCACATGCGGGTTTCACATGCCACCAACTCCACATTCACAGGCAACTTCAGTGCCACAGCCATTTTCAGATAGCCCTCAATGCAAAGGCTCTAGACGCAAATATTGGTGTGAGAGCTAATTCAATCAAGGAAACACTGCATGTTGCTGAAGGGCATATTGAAGAAGGATCAGCCGAGTGGTTCTTGTGGGAGAACAACTCCATTTGGCTCACTAACTTCACACACCATCAGGCTTCCAAGCAGCTCTCAAGGAAACTCAGTTTTCACACTCTATGCTTAGTGCCCTTTGAGTGCATTATCTAGGAATGAACCTGGTAGAGCATCCCACACAAAAGAATGCTCCACATGCGGGTTTCACATGCCACCAACTCCACATTCACAGGCAACTTCAGCACCACAGCCGTTTTCAGATAGCCCTCAATGCAAAGGCTCTAGACGCAAATATTGGTGTGAGAGCTAATTCAATCAAGGAAACACTGCATGTTGGTGAAGGGCATATTGAAGAAGGATCAGCCGAGTGGTTCTTGTGGGAGAACAACTCCATTTGGCTCACTAACTTCACACACCATCAGGCTTCCAAGCAGCTCTCAAGGAAACTCAGTTTTCACACTCTATGCTTAGTGCCCTTTGAGTGCATTATCTAGGAATGAACCTGGTAGAGCATCCCACAGAAACGAATGCTCCACATGCGGGTTTCACATGCCACCAACTCCACATTCACAGGCAACTTCAGCGCCACAGCTGTTTTCAGATAGCCCTCAATGCAAAGGCTCTAGACACAAATATTGGTGTGAGAGCTAATTCAATCAAGGAAACACTGCATGTTGGTGAAGGGCATATTGAAGAAGGATCAGCCGAGTGGTTCTTGTGGGAGAACAACTCCATTTGGCTCACTAACTTCACACACCATCTGGTTTCCAAGCAGCTCTCAAGGAAACTCAGTTTTCACACTCTATGCTTAGTGCCCTTTGAGTGCCTAGGACTGAAATGAAGCTTGGTGAGCATCCCACACAAACGAATGCTCCACATGCGGGTTTCACATGCCACCAACTCCACATTCACAGGCAACTTCAGCGCCACAGCCGTTTTCAGATAGCCCTCAATGCAAAGGCTCTAGACGCAAATATTGGTGTGAGAGCTAATTCAATCAAGGAAACACTGCATGTTGCTGAAGGGCATATTGAAGAAGGATCAGCCGAGTGGTTCTTGTGGGAGAACAACTCCATTTGGCTCACTAACTTCACACACCATCAGGCTTCCAAGCAGCTCTCAAGGAAACTCAGTTTTCACACTCTATGCTTAGTGCCCTTTGAGTGCATTATCTAGGAATGAACCTGGTAGAGCATCCCACACAAAAGAATGCTCCACATGCGGGTTTCACATGCCACCAACTCCACATTCACAGGCAACTTCAGCACCACAGCCGTTTTCAGATAGCCCTCAATGCAAAGGCTCTAGACGCAAATATTGGTGTGAGAGCTAATTCAATCAAGGAAACACTGCATGTTGGTGAAGGGCATATTGAAGAAGGATCAGCCGAGTGGTTCTTGTGGGAGAACAACTCCATTTGGCTCACTAACTTCACACACCATCAGGCTTCCAAGCAGCTCTCAAGGAAACTCAGTTTTCACACTCTATGCTTAGTGCCCTTTGAGTGCCTAGGACTGAAATGAAGCTTGGTGAGCATCCCACACAAACGAATGCTCCACATGCGGGTTTCACATGCCACCAACTCCACATTCACAGGCAACTTCAGCGCCACAGCCGTTTTCAGATAGCCCTCAATGCAAAGGCTCTAGACGCAAATATTGGTGTGAGAGCTAATTCAATCAAGGAAACACTGCATGTTGGTGAACGGCATATTGAAGAAGGATCAGCGAGTGGTTCTTGTGGGAGAACAACTCCATTTGGCTCACTAACTTCACACACCATCAGGCTTCCAAGCAGCTCTCAAGGAAACTCAGTTTTCACACTCTATGCTTAGTGCCCTTTGAGTGCATTATCTAGGAATGAACCTGGTAGAGCATGCCACACAAAAGAATGCTCCAGATGAGGGTTTCACATGCCACCAACTCCACATTCACAGGCAACTTCAGCGCCACAGCCGTTTTCAGATAGTCCTCAATTCAAAGGCTCTAGACGCAAATATTGGTGTGAGAGCTAATTCAATCAAGGAAACACTGCATGTTGGTGAAGGGCATATTGAAGAAGGATCAACCGAGTTGTTCTTGTGGGAGAACAACTCCATTTGGCTCACTAACTTCACACACCATCAGGCTTCCAAGCAGCTCTCAAGGAAACTCAGTTTTCACACTCTATGCTTACTGCCCTTTGAGTGACTAGGACTGAAATGAAGCTTGGTGAGCATCCCACACAAACGAATGCTCCACATGCGGGTTTCACATGCCACCAACTACACATTCACAGGCAACTTCAGTGCCACAGCCATTTTCAGATAGCCCTCAATGCAAAGGCTCTAGACGCAAATATTGGTGTGAGAGCTAATTCAATCAAGGAAACACTGCATGTTGCTGAAGGGCATATTGAAGAAGGATCAGCCGAGTGGTTCTTGTGGGAGAACAACTCCATTTGGCTCACTAACTTCACACACCATCAGGCTTCCAAGCAGCTCTCAAGGAAACTCAGTTTTCACACTCTATGCTTAGTGCCCTTTGAGTGCATTATCTAGGAATGAACCTGGTAGAGCATCCCACACAAAAGAATGCTCCACATGCGGGTTTCACATGCCACCAACTCCACATTCACAGGCAACTTCAGCACCACAGCCGTTTTCAGATAGCCCTCAATGCAAAGGCTCTAGACGCAAATATTGGTGTGAGAGCTAATTCAATCAAGGAAACACTGCATGTTGGTGAAGGGCATATTGAAGAAGGATCAGCCGAGTGGTTCTTGTGGGAGAACAACTCCATTTGGCTCACTAACTTCACACACCATCAGGCTTCCAAGCAGCTCTCAAGGAAACTCAGTTTTCACACTCTATGCTTAGTGCCCTTTGAGTGCATTATCTAGGAATGAACCTGGTAGAGCATCCCACACAAACGAATGCTCCACATGCGGGTTTCACATGCCACCAACTCCACATTCACAGGCAACTTCAGCGCCACAGCTGTTTTCAGATAGCCCTCAATGCAAAGGCTCTAGACACAAATATTGGTGTGAGAGCTAATTCAATCAAGGAAACACTGCATGTTGGTGAAGGGCATATTGAAGAAGGATCAGCCGAGTGGTTCTTGTGGGAGAACAACTCCATTTGGCTCACTAACTTCACACACCATCTGGTTTCCAAGCAGCTCTCAAGGAAACTCAGTTTTCACACTCTATGCTTAGTGCCCTTTGAGTGCCTAGGACTGAAATGAAGCTTGGTGAGCATCCCACACAAACGAATGCTCCACATGCGGGTTTCACATGCCACCAATTCCACATTCACAGGCAACTTCAGCGCCACAGCCGTTTTCAGATAGCCCTCAATGCAAAGGCTCTAGACGCAAATATTGGTGTGAGAGCTAATTCAATCAAGGAAACACTGCATGTTGGTGAAGGGCATATTGAAGAAGGATCAGCCGAGTGGTTCTTGTGGGAGAACAACTCCATTTGGCTCACTAACTTCACACACCATCAGGCTTCCAAGCAGCTCTCAAGGAAACTCAGTTTTCACACTCTCTGCTTAGTGCCCTTTGAGTGCATTATCTAGGAATGAACCTGGTAGAGCATCCCACACAAACGAATGCTCCACATGCGGGTTTCACATGCCACCAACTCCACATTCACAGGCAACTTCAGCGCCACAGCCATTTTCAGATAGCCCTCAATGCAAAGGCTCTAGACGCAAATATTGGTGTGAGAGCTAATTCAATCAAGGAAACACTGCATGTTGGTGAAGGGCATATTGAAGAAGGATAAGCCGAGTGGTTCTTGTGGGAGAACAACTCCATTTGGCTCACTAACGTCACACACCATCAGGCTTCCAAGCAGCTCTCAAGGAAACTCAGTTTTCACACTCTATGCTTAGTGCCCTTTGAGTGCATTATCTAGGAATGAACCTGGTAGAGCATCCCACACAAAAGAATGCTCCACATGCGGGTTTCACATGCCACCAACTCCACATTCACAGGCAACTTCAGCGCCACAGCCATTTTCAGATAGCCCTCAATGCAAAGGCTCTAGACGCAAATATTGGTGTGAGAGCTAATTCAATCAAGGAAACACTGCATGTTGGTGAAGGGCATATTGAAGAAGGATCAGCCAAGTGGTTCTAGTGGGAGAACAACTCCATTTGGCTCACTAACTTCACACACCATCAGGCTTCCAAGCAGCTCTCAAGGAAACTCAGTTTTCACACTCTATGCTTAGTGTCCTTTGAGTGCATTATCTAGGAATGAACCTGGTAGAGCATCCCACACAAACGAATGCTCCACATGCGGGTTTCACATGCCACCAACTCCACATTCACAGGCAACTTCAGCGCCACAGCCGTTTTCACATAGCCCTCAATGCAAAGGCTCTAGACGAAAATATTGGTGTGAGAGCTAATTCAATCAAGGAAACACTGCATGTTGGTGAAGGGCATATTGAAGAAGGATCAGCCGAGTGGTTCTTCTGGGAGAACAACTCCATTTGGCTCACTAACTTCACACACCATCAGGCTTCCAAGCAGCTCTCAAGGAAACTCAGTTTTCACACTCTATGCTTAGTGCCCTTTGAGTGCATTATCTAGGAATGAACCTGGTAGAGCATCCCACACAAACGAATGCTCCACATGCGGGTTTCACATGCCACCAACTCCACATTCACAGGCAACTTCAGCACCACAGCCGTTTTCAGATAGCCCTCAATACAAAGGCTCTAGACGCAAATATTGGTGTGAGAGCTAATTCAATCAAGGAAACAAGGCATGTTGGTGAAGGGCATATTGAAGAAGGATCAGCCGAGTGGTTCTTGTGGGAGAACAACTACATTTGGCTCACTAACTTCACACACCATCAGGCTTCCAAGCACCTCTCAAGGAAACTCAGTTTTCACACTCTATGCTTAGTGCCCTTTGAGTGCATTATCTAGGAATGAACCTGGTAGAGCATTCCACACAAAAGAATGCTCCACATGCGGGTTTCACATGCCACCAACTCCACATTCACAGGCAACTTCAGCGCCACAGCCGTTTTCAGATAGCCCTCAATGCAAAGGCTCTAGACGCAAATATTGGTGTGAGAGCTAATTCAATCAAGGAAACACTGCATGTTGGTGAAGGGCATATTGAAGAAGGATCAGCCGAGTGGTTCTTGTGTGAGAACAACTCCATTTGGCTCACTAACTTCACACACCATCAGGCTTCCAAGCAGCTCTCAAGGAAACTCAGTTTTCACACTCTATGCTTAGTGCCCTTTGAGTGCCTAGGACTGAAATGAAGCTTGGTGAGCATCCCACACAAACGAATGCTCCACATGCGGGTTTCACATGCCACCAACTCCACATTCACAGGCAACTTCAGCGCCACAGCCGTTTTCAGATAGCCCTCAATGCAAAGGCTCTAGACGCAAATATTGGTGTGAGAGCTAATTCAATCAAGGAAACACTGCATGTTGGTGAACGGCATATTGAAGAAGGATCAGCCGAGTGGTTCTTGTGGGAGAACAACTCCATTTGGCTCACTAACTTCACACACCATCAGGCTTCCAAGCAGCTCTCAAGGAAACTCAGTTTTCACACTCTATGCTTAGTGCCCTTTGAGTGCATTATCTAGGAATGAACCTGGTAGAGCATTCCACACAAAAGAATGCTCCACATGCGGGTTTCACATGCCACCAATTCCACATTCACAGGCAACTTCAGCGCCACAGCCATTTTCAGATAGCCCTCAATGCAAAGGATCTAGATGCAAATATTTGTGTGAGAGCTAATTCAATCAAGGAAACACTGCATGTTGGTGAAGGGCATATTGAAGAAGGATCAGCCGAGTGGTTCTTGTGGGAGAACAACTCCATTTGGCTCACTAACTTCACACACCATCAGGCTTCCAAGCAGCTCTCAAGGAAACTCAGTTTTCACACTCTATGCTTAGTGCCCTTTGAGTGCCTAGGACTGAAATGAAGCTTGGTGAGCATCCCACACAAATGAATGCTCCACATGCGGGTTTCACATGCCACCAACTCCACATTCACAGGCAACTTCAGCGCCACAGCCGTTTTCAGATAGCCCTCAATGCAAAGGCTCTAGACGCAAATATTGGTGTGAGAGCTAATTCAATCAAGGAAACACTGCATGTTGGTGAAAGGCATATAGAAGAAGGATCAGCCGAGTGGTTCTTGTGGGAGAACAACTCCATTTGGCTCACTAACTTCACACACCATCAGGCTTCCAAGCAGCTCTCAAGGAAACTCAGTTTTCACACTCTATGCTTAGTGCCCTTTGAGTGCCTAGGACAGAAATGAAGCTTGGTGATCATCCCACACAAACGAATGCTCCACATGCGGGTTTCACATGCCACCAACTCCACATTCACAGGCAACTTCAGCGCCACAGCCGTTTTCAGATAGCCCTCAATGCAAAGGCTCTGGACGCAAATATTGGTGTGAGAGCTAATTCAATCAAGGAAACACTGCATGTTGGTGAAGGGCATATTGAAGAAGGATCAGCCGAGTGGTTCTTGTGTGAGAACAACTCCATTTGGCTCACTAACTTCACACACCATCAGGCTTCCAAGCAGCTCTCAAGGAAACTCAGTTTTCACACTCTATGCTTAGTGCCCTTTGAGTGCATTATCTAGGAATGAACCTGGTAGAGCATTCCACACAAAAGAATGCTCCACATGCGGGTTTCACATGCCACCAACTCCACATTCACAGGCAACTTCAGCGCCACAGCCATTTTCAGATAGCCCTCAATGCAAAGGATCTAGATGCAAATATTTGGGTGAGAGCTAATTCAAACAAGGAAACACTGCATGTTGGTGAAGGGCATATTGAAGAAGGATCATCCAAGTGGTTCTTGTGGGAGAACAACTCCATTTGGCTCACTAACTTCACACACCATCAGGCTTCCAAGCAGCTCTCAAGGAAACTCAGTTTTCACACTCTATGCTTAGTGCCCTTTGAGTGCATTATCTAGGAATGAACCTGGTAGAGCATCCCACACAAACGAATGCTCCACATGCGGGTTTCACATGCCACCAACTCCACATTCACAGGCAACTTCAGCGCCACAGCCGTTTTCAGATAGCCCTCAATGCAAAGGCTCTAGACGCAAATATTGGTGTGAGAGCTAATTCAATCAAGGAAACACTGCATGTTGGTGAAGGGCATATTGAAGAAGGATCAGCCGAGTGGTTCTTGTGGGAGAACAACTCCATTTGGCTCACTAACTTCACACACCATCAGGCTTCCAAGCAGCTCTCAAGGAAACTCAGTTTTCACACTCTATGCTTAGTGCCCTTTGAGTGCCTAGTTCTGAAATGAAGCTTGGTGAGCATCCCACACAAACGAATGCTCCACATGCGGGTTTCACATGCCACCAACTCCACATTCACAGGCAACTTCAGCGCCACAGCCGTTTTCAGATAGCCCTCAATGCAAAGGCTCTAGACGCAAATATTGGTGTGAGAGCTAATTCAATCAAGGAAACACTGCATGTTGGTGAAGAGCATATTGAAGAAGGATCAGCCGAGTGGCTCTTGTGGGAGAACAACTCCATTTGGCTCACTAACTTCACACACCATCAGGCTTCCAAGCAGCTCTCAAGGAAACTCAGTTTTCACACTCTATGCTTAGTGCCCTTTGAGTGCATTATCTAGGAATGAACCTGGTAGAGCATTCCACACAAAAGAATGCTCCACATGCGGGTTTCACATGCCACCAACTCCACATTCACAGGCAACTTCAGCGCCACAGCCATTTTCAGATAGCCCTCAATGCAAAGGATCTAGATGCAAATATTTGTGTGAGAGCTAATTCAATCAAGGAAACACTGCATGTTGGTGAAGGGCATATTGAAGAAGGATCAGCCAAGTGGTTCTTGTGGGAGAACAACTCCATTTGGCTCACTAACTTCACACACCATCAGGCTTCCAAGCACCTCTCAAGGAAACTCAGTTTTCACACTCTATGCTTAGTGCCCTTTGAGTGCATTATCTAGGAATGAACCTGGTAGAGCATCCCACACAAACGAATGCTCCACATGCGGGTTTCACATGCCACCAACTCCACATTCACAGGCAACTTCAGCGCCACAGCCGTTTTCAGATAGCCCTCAATGCAAAGGCTCTAGACGCAAATATTGGTGTGAGAGCTAATTCATTCAAGGAAACACTGCATGTTGGTGAAGGGCATATTGAAGAAGGATCAGCCGAGTGGTTCTTGTGGGAGAACAACTCCATTTGGCTCACTAACTTCACACACCATCAGGCTTCCAACCAGCTCTCAAGGAAACTCAGTTTTCACACTCTATGCTTAGTGCCCTTTGAGTGCATTATCTAGGAATGAACCTGGTAGAGCATTCCACACAAAAGAATGCTCCACATGCGGGTTTCACATGCCACCAATTCCACATTCACAGGCAACTTCAGCGCCACAGCCATTTTCAGATAGCCCTCAATGCAAAGGATCTAGATGCAAATATTTGTGTGAGAGCTAATTCAATCAAGGAAACACTGCATGTTGGTGAAGGGCATATTGAAGAAGGATCAGCCGAGTGGTTCTTGTGGGAGAACAACTCCATTTGGCTCACTAACTTCACACACCATCAGGCTTCCAAGCAGCTCTCAAGGAAACTCAGTTTTCACACTCTATGCTTAGTGCCCTTTGAGTGCCTAGGACTGAAATGAAGCTTGGTGAGCATCCCACACAAATGAATGCTCCACATGCGGGTTTCACATGCCACCAACTCCACATTCACAGGCAACTTCAGCGCCACAGCCGTTTTCAGATAGCCCTCAATGCAAAGGCTCTAGACGCAAATATTGGTGTGAGAGCTAATTCAATCAAGGAAACACTGCATGTTGGTGAAGGGCATATTGAAGAAGGATCAGCCGAGTGGTTCTTGTGGGAGAACAACTCCATTTGGCTCACTAACTTCACACACCATCAGGCTTCCAAGCAGCTCTCAAGGAAACTCAGTTTTCACACTCTATGCTTAGTGCCCTTTGAGTGCCTAGGACTGAAATGAAGCTTGGTGAGCATCCCACACAAACGAATGCTCCACATGCGGGTTTCACATGCCACCAACTCCACATTCACAGGCAACTTCAGCGCCACAGCCGTTTTCAGATAGCCCTCAATGCAAAGGCTCTAGACGCAAATATTGGTGTGAGAGCTAATTCAATCAAGGAAACACTGCATGTTGGTGAACGGCATATTGAAGAAGGATCAGCGAGTGGTTCTTGTGGGAGAACAACTCCATTTGGCTCACTAACTTCACACACCATCAGGCTTCAAAGCAGCTCTCAAGGAAACTCAGTTTTCACACTCTATGCTTAGTGCCCTTTGAGTGCATTATCTAGGAATGAACCTGGTAGAGCATGCCACACAAAAGAATGCTCCACATGAGGGTTTCACATGCCACCAACTCCACATTCACAGGCAACTTCAGCGCCACAGCCGTTTTCAGATAGTCCTCAATGCAAAGGCTCTAGACGCAAATATTGGTGTGAGAGCTAATTCAATCAAGGAAACACTGCATGTTGGTGAAGGGCATATTGAAGAAGGATCAACCGAGTTGTTCTTGTGGGAGAACAACTCCATTTGGCTCACTAACTTCACACACCATCAGGCTTCCAAGCAGCTCTCAAGGAAACTCAGTTTTCACACTCTATACTTACTGCCCTTTGAGTGACTAGGACTGAAATGAAGCTTGGTGAGCATCCCACACAAACGAATGCTCCACATGCGGGTTTCACATGCCACCAACTCCACATTCACAGGCAACTTCAGTGCCACAGCCATTTTCAGATAGCCCTCAATGCAAAGGCTCTAGACGCAAATATTGGTGTGAGAGCTAATTCAATCAAGGAAACACTGCATGTTGCTGAAGGGCATATTGAAGAAGGATCAGCCGAGTGGTTCTTGTGGGAGAACAACTCCATTTGGCTCACTAACTTCACACACCATCAGGCTTCCAAGCAGCTCTCAAGGAAACTCAGTTTTCACACTCTATGCTTAGTGCCCTTTGAGTGCATTATCTAGGAATGAACCTGGTAGAGCATCCCACACAAAAGAATGCTCCACATGCGGGTTTCACATGCCACCAACTCCACATTCACAGGCAACTTCAGCACCACAGCCGTTTTCAGATAGCCCTCAATGCAAAGGCTCTAGACGCAAATATTGGTGTGAGAGCTAATTCAATCAAGGAAACACTGCATGTTGGTGAAGGGCATATTGAAGAAGGATCAGCCGAGTGGTTCTTGTGGGAGAACAACTCCATTTGGCTCACTAACTTCACACACCATCAGGCTTCCAAGCAGCTCTCAAGGAAACTCAGTTTTCACACTCTATGCTTAGTGCCCTTTGAGTGCATTATCTAGGAATGAACCTGGTAGAGCATCCCACACAAACGAATGCTCCACATGCGGGTTTCACATGCCACCAACTCCACATTCACAGGCAACTTCAGCGCCACAGCTGTTTTCAGATAGCCCTCAATGCAAAGGCTCTAGACGCAAATATTGGTGTGAGAGCTAATTCAATCAAGGAAACACTGCATGTTGGTGAAGGGCATATTGAAGAAGGATCAGCCGAGTGGTTCTTGTGGGAGAACAACTCCATTTGGCTCACTAACTTCACACACCATCAGGCTTCCAAGCAGCTCTCAGGGAAACTCAGTTTTCACACTCTATGCTTAGTGCCCTTTGAGTGCCTAGGCCTGAAATGAAGCTTGGTGAGCATCCCACACAAAAGAATGCTCCACATGCGGGTTTCACATGCCACCAACTCCACATTCACAGGCAACTTCAGCGCCACAGCCGTTTTCAGATAGCCCTCAATGCAAAGGCTCTAGACGCAAATATTGGTGTGAGAGCTAATTCAATCAAGGAAACACTGCATGTTGCTGAAGGGCATATTGAAGAAGGATCAGCCGAGTGGTTCTTGTGGGAGAACAACTCCATTTGGCTCACTAACTTCACACACCATCAGGCTTCCAAGCAGCTCTCAAGGAAACTCAGTTTTCACACTCTATGCTTAGTGCCCTTTGAGTGCATTATCTAGGAATGAACCTGGTAGAGCATTCCACACAAAAGAATGCTCCACATGCGGGTTTCACATGCCACCAACTCCACATTCACAGGCAACTTCAGCGCCACAGCCGTTTTCAGATAGCCCTCAATGCAAAGGCTCTAGACGCAAATATTGGTGTGAGAGCTAATTCAATCAAGGAAACACTGCATGTTGGTGAAGGGCATATTGAAGAAGGATCAGCGAGTGGTTCTTGTGGGAGAACAACTCCATTTGGCTCACTAACTTCACACACCATCAGGCTTCCAAGCAGCTCTCAAGGAAACTCAGTTTTCACACTCTATGCTTAGTGCCCTTTGAGTACATTATCTGGGAATGAACCTGGTAGAGCATCCCACACAAAAGAATGCTCCACATGCGGGTTTCACATGCCACCAACTCCACATTCACAGGCAACTTCAGCGCCACAGCCGTTTTCAGATAGCCCTCAATGCAAAGGCTCTAGACGCAAATATTGGTGTGAGAGCTAATTCAATCAAGGAAACACTGCATGTTGGTGAAGGGCATATTGAAGAAGGATCAGCCGAGTGGTTCTTGTGGGAGAACAACTCCATTTGGCTCACTAACTTCACACACCATCAGGCTTCCAAGCAGCTCTCAAGGAAACTCAGTTTTCACACTCTATGCTTAGTGCCCTTTGAGTGCATTATCTAGGAATGAACCTGGTAGAGCATCCCACACAAACGAATGCTCCACATGCGGGTTTCACATGCCACCAACTCCACATTCACAGGCAACTTCAGCGCCACAGCCATTTTCAGATAGCCCTCAATGCAAAGGCTCTAGACGCAAATATTGGTGTGAGAGCTAATTCAATCAAGGAAACACTGCATGTTGGTGAAGGGCATATTGAAGAAGGATCAGCCAAGTGGTTCTTGTGGGAGAACAACTCCATTTGGCTCACTAACTTCACACACCATCAGGCTTCCAAGCAGCTCTCAAGGAAACTCAGTTTTCACACTCTATGCTTAGTGCCCTTTGAGTGCCTAGGACTGAAATGAAGCTTGGTGAGCATCCCACACAAACGAATGCTCCACATGCGGGTTTCACATGCCACCAACTCCACATTCACAGGCAACTTCAGTGACACAGCCGTTTTCAGATAGCCCTCAATGCAAAGGCTCTAGACGCAAATATTGGTGTGAGAGCTAATTCAATCAAGGAAACACTGCATGTTGGTGAAGGGCATATTGAAGAAGGATCAGCCGAGTGGTTCTTGTGGGAGAACAACTCCATTTGGCTCACTAACTTCACACACCATCAGGCTTCCAAGCAGCTCTCAAGGAAACTCAGTTTTCACAATCTATGCTTAGTGCCCTTTGAGTGCCTAGGACTGAAATGAAGCTTGGTGAGCATCCCACACAAACGAATGCTCCACATGCGGGTTTCACATGCCACCAACTCCAAATTCTCAGGCAACTTCTGCGCCACAGCCGTTTTCAGATAACCCTCAATGTAAAGGCTCTAGACGCAAATATTGGTGTGAGAGCTAATTCAATCAAGGAAACACTGCATGTTGGTGAAGGGCATATTGAAGAAGGATCAGCCGACTGGTTCTTGTGGGAGAACAACTCCATTTGGCTCACTAACTTCACACACCATCAGGCTTCCAAGCAGCTCTCAAGGAAACTCAGTTTTCACACTCTATGCTTAGTGTCCTTTGAGTGACTAGGACTGAAATGAAGCTTGGTTAGCATCCCACACAAACGAATGCTCCACATGCGGGTTTCACATGCCAGCAACTCCACATTCACAGGCAACTTCAGCGCCACAGCCGTTTTCAGATAGCCCTCAATGCAAAGGCTCTAGACGCAAATATTGGTGTGAGAGCTAATTCAATCAAGGAAACACTGCATGTTGGTGAAGGGCATATTGAAGAAGGATCATCCGAGTGGTTCTTGTGGGAGAACAACTACATTTGGCTCACTAACTTCACACACCTTCATGCTTCCAAAAAGCTCTCAAGGAAACTCAGTTTTCACACTCTATGCTTAGTGTCCTTTGAGTGACTAGGACTGAAATGAAGCTTGGTGAGCATCCCACACAAACGAATGCTCCACATGCGGGTTTCACATGCCACCATCTCCACATTCACAGGCAACTTCAGCGCCACAGCCGTTTTCAGATAGCCCTCAATACAAAGGCTCTAGACGCAAATATTGGTGTGAGAGCTAATTCAATCAAGGAAACACTGCATGTTCATGAAGGGCATATTGAAGAAGGATGAGCCGAGTGGTTCTTGTGGGAGAACAACTCCATTTGGCTCACTAACTTCACACACCATCAGGCTTCAAAGCAGCTCTCAAGGAAACTCAGTTTTCACACTCTATGCTTAGTGCCCTTTGAGTGCATTATCTAGGAATGAACCTGGTAGAGCATGCCACACAAAAGAATGCTCCACATGCGGGTTTCACATGACACCAACTCCACATTCACAGGCAACTTCAGCGCCACAGCCGTTTTCAGATAGCCCTCAATGCAAAGGCTCTAGACGCAAATATTAGTGTGAGAGCTAATTCAATCAAGGAAACACTGCATGTTGGTGAAGGGCATATTGAAGAAGGATCAGCCGAGTGGTTCTTGTGGGAGAACAACTCCATTTGGCTCACTAACTTCACACACCATCAGGCTTCCAAGCAGCTCTCAAGGAAACTCAGTTTTCACACTCTATGCTTAGTGCCCTTTGAGTGCCTAGGACTGAAATGAAGCTTGGTGAGCATCCCACACAAACGAATGCTCCACATGCGGGTTTCACATGCCACCAACTCCACATTCTCAGGCAACTTCAGCGCCACAGCCGTTTTCAGATAGCCCTCAATACAAAGGCTCTAGACGCAAATATTGGTGTGAGAGCTAATTCAATCAAGGAAACACTGCATGTTCATGAAGGGCATATTGAAGAAGGATCAGCGAGTGGTTCTTGTGGGAGAACAACTCCATTTGGCTCACTAACTTCACACACCATCAGGCTTCAAAGCAGCTCTCAAGGAAACTCAGTTTTCACACTCTATGCTTAGTGCCCTTTGAGTGCATTATCTAGGAATGAACCTGGTAGAGAATGCCACAAAAAAGAATGCTCCACATGCGGGTTTCACATGACACCAACTCCACATTCACAGGCAACTTCAGCGCCACAGCCGTTTTCAGATAGCCCTCAATGCAAAGACTCTAGACGCAAATATTGGTGTGAGAGCTAATTCAATCAAGGAAACACTGCATGTTGGTGAAGGGCATATTGAAGAAGGATCAACCGAGTTGTTCTTGTGGGAGAACAACTCCATTTGGCTCACTAACTTCACACACCATCAGGCTTCCAAGCAGCTCTCAAGGAAACTCAGTTTTCACACTCTATGCTTAGTGTCCTTTGAGTGACTAGGACTGAAATGAAGCTTGGTGAGCATCCCACACAAACGAATGCTCCACATGCGGGTTTCACATGCCACCAACTCCACATTCACAGGCAACTTCAGCGCCACTGCCGTTTTCAGATAGCCCTCAATGCAAAGGCTCTAGACGCAAATATTGGTGTGAGAGCTAATTCAATCAAGGAAACACTGCATGTTGGTGAAGGGCATATTGAAGAAGGATCAGCCGAGTTGTTCTTGTGGCAGAACAAATCCATTTGGCTCACTAACTTCACACACCATCAGGCTTCCAAGCAGCTCTCAAGGAAACTCAGTTTTCACACTCTATGCTTACTGCCCTTTGAGCGACTAGGACTGAAATGAAGCTTGGTGAGCATCCCACACAAACGAATGCTCCACATGCGGGTTTCACATGCCACCAACTCCACATTCACAGGCAACTTCAGCGCCACAGCCATTTTCAGATAGCCCTCAATGCAAAGGCTCTAGACGCAAATATTGGTGTGAGAGCTAATTCAATCAAGGAAACACTGCATGTTGGTGAAGGGCATATTGAAGAAGGATCAGCCGAGTGGTTCTTGTGGGAGAACAACTCCATTTGGCTCACTAACTTCACACACCATCAGGCTTCCAAGCAGCTCTCAAGGAAACTCAGTTTTCACACTCTATGCTTAGTGCCCTTTGAGTACCTAGGACTGAAATGAAGCTTGGTGAGCATCCCACACAAACGAATGCTCCACATGCGGGTTTCACATGCCACCAACTCCACATTCTCAGGCAACTTCAGCGCCACAGCCGTTTTCAGATAGCCCTCAATACAAAGGCTCTAGACGCAAATATTGGTGTGAGAGCTAATTCAATCAAGGAAACACTGCATGTTCATGAAGGGCATATTGAAGAAGGATCAGCGAGTGGTTCTTGTGGGAGAACAACTCCATTTGGCTCACTAACTTCACACAACATCAGGCTTCAAAGCAGCTCTCAAGGAAACTCAGTTTTCACACTCTATGCTTAGTGCCCTTTGAGTGCATTATCTAGGAATGAACCTGGTAGAGCATTCCACACAAAAGAATGCTCCACATGCGGGTTTCACATGCCACCAACTCCACATTCACAGGCAACTTCAGCGCCACAGCCGTTTTCAGATAGCCCTCAATGCAAAGACTCTAGACGCAAATATTGGTGTGAGAGCTAATTCAATCAAGGAAACACTGCATGTTGGTGAAGGGCATATTGAAGAAGGATCAACCGAGTTGTTCTTGTGGGAGAACAACTCCATTTGGCTCACTAACTTCACACACCATCAGGCTTCCAAGCAGCTCTCAAGGAAACTCAGTTTTCACACTCTATGCTTACTGCATTTTGAGCGACTAGGACTGAAATGAAGCTTGGTGAGCATCCCACACAAACGAATGCTCCACATGCGGGTTTCACATGCCACCAACTCCACATTCACAGGCAACTTCAGTGACACAGCCGTTTTCAGATAGCCCTCAATGCAAAGGCTCTAGACGCAAATATTGGTGTGAGAGCTAATTCAATCAAGGAAACACTGCATGTTGGTGAAGGGCATATTGAAGAAGGATCAGCCGAGTGGTTCTTGTGGGAGAACAACTCCATTTGGCTCACTAACTTCACACACCATCAGGCTTCCAAGCAGCTCTCAAGGAAACTCAGTTTTCACAATCTATGCTTAGTGCCCTTTGAGTGCCTAGGACTGAAATGAAGCTTGGTGAGCATCCCACACAAACGAATGCTCCACATGCGGGTTTCACATGCCACCAACTCCAAATTCTCAGGCAACTTCTGCGCCACAGCCGTTTTCAGATAACCCTCAATGTAAAGGCTCTAGACGCAAATATTGGTGTGAGAGCTAATTCAATCAAGGAAACACTGCATGTTGGTGAAGGGCATATTGAAGAAGGATCAGCCGACTGGTTCTTGTGGGAGAACAACTCCATTTGGCTCACTAACTTCACACACCATCAGGCTTCCAAGCAGCTCTCAAGGAAACTCAGTTTTCACACTCTATGCTTAGTGTCCTTTGAGTGACTAGGACTGAAATGAAGCTTGGTTAGCATCCCACACAAACGAATGCTCCACATGCGGGTTTCACATGCCAGCAACTCCACATTCACAGGCAACTTCAGCGCCACAGCCGTTTTCAGATAGCCCTCAATGCAAAGGCTCTAGACGCAAATATTGGTGTGAGAGCTAATTCAATCAAGGAAACACTGCATGTTGGTGAAGGGCATATTGAAGAAGGATCATCCGAGTGGTTCTTGTGGGAGAACAACTACATTTGGCTCACTAACTTCACACACCTTCATGCTTCCAAGCAGCTCTCAAGGAAACTCAGTTTTCACACTCTATGCTTAGTGTCCTTTGAGTGACTAGGACTGAAATGAAGCTTGGTGAGCATCCCACACAAACGAATGCTCCACATGCGGGTTTCACATGCCACCATCTCCACATTCACAGGCAACTTCAGCGCCACAGCCGTTTTCAGATAGCCCTCAATACAAAGGCTCTAGACGCAAATATTGGTGTGAGAGCTAATTCAATCAAGGAAACACTGCATGTTCATGAAGGGCATATTGAAGAAGGATGAGCCGAGTGGTTCTTGTGGGAGAACAACTCCATTTGGCTCACTAACTTCACACACCATCAGGCTTCAAAGCAGCTCTCAAGGAAACTCAGTTTTCACACTCTATGCTTAGTGCCCTTTGAGTGCATTATCTAGGAATGAACCTGGTAGAGCATGCCACACAAAAGAATGCTCCACATGCGGGTTTCACATGACACCAACTCCACATTCACAGGCAACTTCAGCGCCACAGCCGTTTTCAGATAGCCCTCAATGCAAAGGCTCTAGACGCAAATATTAGTGTGAGAGCTAATTCAATCAAGGAAACACTGCATGTTGGTGAAGGGCATATTGAAGAAGGATCAGCCGAGTGGTTCTTGTGGGAGAACAACTCCATTTGGCTCACTAACTTCACACACCATCAGGCTTCCAAGCAGCTCTCAAGGAAACTCAGTTTTCACACTCTATGCTTAGTGCCCTTTGAGTGCCTAGGACTGAAATGAAGCTTGGTGAGCATCCCACACAAACGAATGCTCCACATGCGGGTTTCACATGCCACCAACTCCACATTCTCAGGCAACTTCAGCGCCACAGCCGTTTTCAGATAGCCCTCAATACAAAGGCTCTAGACGCAAATATTGGTGTGAGAGCTAATTCAATCAAGGAAACACTGCATGTTCATGAAGGGCATATTGAAGAAGGATCAGCGAGTGGTTCTTGTGGGAGAACAACTCCATTTGGCTCACTAACTTCACACACCATCAGGCTTCAAAGCAGCTCTCAAGGAAACTCAGTTTTCACACTCTATGCTTAGTGCCCTTTGAGTGCATTATCTAGGAATGAACCTGGTAGAGAATGCCACAAAAAAGAATGCTCCACATGCGGGTTTCACATGACACCAACTCCACATTCACAGGCAACTTCAGCGCCACAGCCGTTTTCAGATAGCCCTCAATGCAAAGACTCTAGACGCAAATATTGGTGTGAGAGCTAATTCAATCAAGGAAACACTGCATGTTGGTGAAGGGCATATTGAAGAAGGATCAACCGAGTTGTTCTTGTGGGAGAACAACTCCATTTGGCTCACTAACTTCACACACCATCAGGCTTCCAAGCAGCTCTCAAGGAAACTCAGTTTTCACACTCTATGCTTAGTGTCCTTTGAGTGACTAGGACTGAAATGAAGCTTGGTGAGCATCCCACACAAACGAATGCTCCACATGCGGGTTTCACATGCCACCAACTCCACATTCACAGGCAACTTCAGCGCCACTGCCGTTTTCAGATAGCCCTCAATGCAAAGGCTCTAGACGCAAATATTGGTGTGAGAGCTAATTCAATCAAGGAAACACTGCATGTTGGTGAAGGGCATATTGAAGAAGGATCAGCCGAGTTGTTCTTGTGGCAGAACAAATCCATTTGGCTCACTAACTTCACACACCATCAGGCTTCCAAGCAGCTCTCAAGGAAACTCAGTTTTCACACTCTATGCTTACTGCCCTTTGAGCGACTAGGACTGAAATGAAGCTTGGTGAGCATCCCACACAAACGAATGCTCCACATGCGGGTTTCACATGCCACCAACTCCACATTCACAGGCAACTTCAGCGCCACAGCCATTTTCAGATAGCCCTCAATGCAAAGGCTCTAGACGCAAATATTGGTGTGAGAGCTAATTCAATCAAGGAAACACTGCATGTTGGTGAAGGGCATATTGAAGAAGGATCAGCCGAGTGGTTCTTGTGGGAGAACAACTCCATTTGGCTCACTAACTTCACACACCATCAGGCTTCCAAGCAGCTCTCAAGGAAACTCAGTTTTCACACTCTATGCTTAGTGCCCTTTGAGTACCTAGGACTGAAATGAAGCTTGGTGAGCATCCCACACAAACGAATGCTCCACATGCGGGTTTCACATGCCACCAACTCCACATTCTCAGGCAACTTCAGCGCCACAGCCGTTTTCAGATAGCCCTCAATACAAAGGCTCTAGACGCAAATATTGGTGTGAGAGCTAATTCAATCAAGGAAACACTGCATGTTCATGAAGGGCATATTGAAGAAGGATCAGCGAGTGGTTCTTGTGGGAGAACAACTCCATTTGGCTCACTAACTTCACACAACATCAGGCTTCAAAGCAGCTCTCAAGGAAACTCAGTTTTCACACTCTATGCTTAGTGCCCTTTGAGTGCATTATCTAGGAATGAACCTGGTAGAGCATTCCACACAAAAGAATGCTCCACATGCGGGTTTCACATGACACCAACTCCACATTCACAGGCAACTTCAGCGCCACAGCCGTTTTCAGATAGCCCTCAATGCAAAGACTCTAGACGCAAATATTGGTGTGAGAGCTAATTCAATCAAGGAAACACTGCATGTTGGTGAAGGGCATATTGAAGAAGGATCAACCGAGTTGTTCTTGTGGGAGAACAACTCCATTTGGCTCACTAACTTCACACACCATCAGGCTTCCAAGCAGCTCTCAAGGAAACTCAGTTTTCACACTCTATGCTTACTGCATTTTGAGCGACTAGGACTGAAATGAAGCTTGGTGAGCATCCCACACAAACGAATGCTCCACATGCGGGTTTCACATGCCACCAACTCCACATTCACAGGCAACTTCAGCGCCACAGCCGTTTTCAGATAGCCCTCAATGCAAAGGCTCTAGACGCAAATATTGGTGTGAGAGCTAATTCAATCAAGGAAACACTGCATGTTGGTGAAGGGCATATTGAAGAAGGATCAGCCGAGTGGTTCTTGTGGGAGAACAACTTCATTTGGCTCACTAACTTCACACACCATCAGGCTTCCAAGCAGCTCTCAAGGAAACTCAGTTTTCACACTCTATGCTTAGTGCCCTTTGAGTGCATTATCTAGGAATGAACCTGGTAGAGCATCCCACACAAACGAATGCTCCACATGCGGGTTTCACATGCCACCAACTCCACATTCACAGGCAACTTCAGCGCCACAGCCGTTTTCAGATAGCCCTCAATGCAAAGGCTCTAGACGCAAATATTGGTGTGAGAGCTAATTCAATCAAGGAAACACTGCATGTTGGTGAAGGGCATATTGAAGAAGGATCAGCCGAGTGGTTTTTGTGGGAGAACAACTCCATTTGGCTCACTAACTTCACACACCATCAGGCTTCCAAGCAGCTCTCAAGGAAACTCAGTTTTCACACTCTATGCTTAGTGCCCTTTGAGTGCATTATCTAGGAATGAATCTGGTAGAGCATCCCACACAAAAGAATGCTCCACATGCGGGTTTCACATGCCACCAACTCCACATTCACAGGCAACTTCAGCGCAACAGCCATTTTCAGATAGCCCTCAATGCAAAGGCTCTAGACGCAAATATTGGTGTGAGAGCTAATTCAATCAAGGAAACACTGCATGTTGGTGAAGGGCATATTGAAGAAGGATCAGCCGAGTGGTTCTTGTGGGAGAACAACTCCATTTGGCTCACTAACTTCACACACCATCAGGCTTCCAAGCAGCTCTCAAGGAAACTCAGTTTTCACACTCTATGCTTAGTGCCACTTGTGTGCCTAGGACTGAAATGAAGCTTGGTGAGCATCCCACACAAACGAATGCTCCACATGCGGGTTTCACATGCCACCAACTCCACATTCTCACGCAACTTCTGCGCCACAGCCGTTTTCAGATAGCCCTCAATGTAAAGGCTCTAGACGCAAATATTGGTGTGAGAGCTAATTCAATCAAGGAAACACTGCATGTTGGTGAAGGGCATATTGAAGAAGGATCAGTCGAGTGCTTCTTGTGGGAGAACAACTCCATTTGGCTCACTAACTTCACACACCATCAGGCTTCCAAGCAGCTCTCAAGGAAACTCAGTTTTCACACTCTATGCTTAGTGCCCTTTGAGTGACTAGGACTGAAATGAAGCTTGGTGAGCATCCCACACAAACGAATGCTCCACATGCGGGTTTCACATGCCACCAACTCCACATTCACAGGCAACTTCAGCGCCACAGCCGTTTTCAGATAGCCCTCAATGCAAAGGCTCTAGACGCAAATATTGGTGTGAGAGCTAATTCAATCAAGGAAACACTGCATGTTGGTGAACGGCATATTGAAGAAGGATCAGCCTAGTGGTTCTTGTGGGAGAACAACTCCATTTGGCTCACTAACTTCACACACCATCAGGCTTCCAAGCAGCTCTCAAGGAAACTCAGTTTTCACACTCTATGCTTAGTGCCCTTTGAGTGCATTATCTAGGAATGAACCTGGTAGAGCATCCCACACAAACGAATGCTCCACATGCGGGTTTCACATGCCACCAACTCCACATTCACAGGCAACTTCAGCGCCACAGCCGTTTTCAGATAGCCCTCAATGCAAAGGCTCTAGACGCAAATATTGGTGTGAGAGCTAATTCAATCAAGGAAACACTGCATGTTGGTGAAGGGCATATTGAAGAAGGATCAGCCGAGTGGTTCTTGTGGGAAAACAACTCTATTTGGCTCACTAACTTCACACACCATCAGGCTTCCAAGCAGCTCTCAAGGAAACTCAGTTTTCACACTCTATGCTTAGTGCCCTTTGAGTGACTAGGACTGAAATGAAGCTTGGTGAGCATCCCACAATAACGAATGCTCCACATGCGGGTTTCACATGCCACCAACTCCACATTCTCAGGCAACTTCAGCGCCACAGCCGTTTTCAGATAGCCCTCAATGCAAAGGCTCTAGACGCAAATATTGGTGTGAGAGCTAATTCAATCAAGGAAACACTGCATGTTGGTGAAGGGCATATTGAAGAAGGTTCAGCCGAGTGGTTCTTGTGGGAGAACAACTCCATTTGGCTCACTAACTTCACACACCATCAGGCTTCCAAGCAGCTCTCAAGGAAACTCAGTTTTCACACTCTATGCTTAGTGCCCTTGGTGTGCCTTCTACTGAAATGAAGCTTGGTGAGCATCCCACACAAACAAATGCTCCACTTGCGGGTTTCACATGCCACCAAATCCACATTCACAGGCAACTTCAGCGCCACAGCCGTTTTCAGATAGCCCTCAATGCAAAGGCTCTAGACGCAAATATTGGTGTGAGAGCTAATTCAATCAAGGAAACACTGCATGTTTTTGAAGAGCATATTGAAGAAGGATCAGCCGAGTGGTTCTTGTGGGAGAACAACTCCATTTGGCTCACTAACTTCACACACCATCAGGCTTCCAAGCAGCTCTCAAGGAAACTCAGTTTTCACACTCTATGCTTAGTGCCCTTCGAATGCCTAGGACTGAAATGAAGCTTGGTGAGCATCCCACACAAACGAATGCTCCACATGCGGGTTTCACATGCCACCAACTCCACATTCACAGGCAACTTCAGCGCCACAGCCGTTTTCAGATAGCCCTCAATGCAAAGGCTCTAGACGCAAATATTGGTGTGAGAGCTAATTCAATCAAGGAAACACTGCATGTTGGTGAAGGGCATATTGAAGAAGGATCAGCTGAGTGGTTCTTGTGGGAGAACAACTCCATTTGGCTCACTAACTTCACACACCATCAGGCTTCCAAGCAGCTCTCAAGGAAACTCAGTTTTCACACTCTATGCTTATTGCCATTTCACTGCATTATCTAGGAATGAACCTGGTAGAGCATCCCACACAAACGAATGCTCCACATGCGGGTTTCACATGCCACCAACTCCACATTCACATGCAACTTCAGCGCCACAGCCGTTTTCAGATAGCCCTCAATGCAAAGGCTCTAGACGCAAATATTGGTGTGAGAGCTAATTCAATCAAGGAAACACTGCATGTTGCTGAAGGGCATATTGAAGAAGGATCAGCCGAGTGGTTCTTGTGGGAAAACAACTCCATTTGGCTCACTAACTTCACACACCATCAGGCTTCCAAGCAGCTCTCAAGGAAACTCAGTTTTCACACTCTATGCTTAGTGCCCTTTGAGTGCCTAGGACTGAAATGAAGCTTGGTGAGCATCCCACACAAACGAATGCTCCACATGCGGGTTTCACATGCCACCAACTCCACATTCACAGGCAACTTCAGCGCCACAGCCGTTTTCAGATAGCCCTCAATGCAAAGGCTCTAGACACAAATATTGGTGTGAGAGCTAATTCAATCAAGGAAACACTGCATGTTGGTGAAGGGCATATTGAAGAAGGATCAGCCGAGTGGTTCTTGTGGGAGAACAACTCCATTTGGCTCACTAACTTCACACACCATCAGGCTTCCAAGCAGCTCTCAAGGAAACTCAGTTTTCACACTCTATGCTTAGTGCCCTTTGAGTGACTAGGACTGAAATGAAGTTTGGTGAGCATCCCACACAAACGAATGCTCCACATGCGGGTTTCACATGCCACCAACTCCACATTCACAGGCAACTTCAGCGCCACAGCCGTTTTCAGATAGCCCTCAATGCAAAGGCTCTAGACGCAAATATTGGTGTGAGAGCTAATTCAATCAAGGAAACACTGCATGTTGGTGAACGGCATATTGAAGAAGGATCAGCCTAGTGGTTCTTGTGGGAGAACAACTCCATTTGGCTCACTAACTTCACACACCATCAGGCTTCCAAGCAGCTCTCAAGGAAACTCAGTTTTCACACTCTATGCTTAGTGCCCTTTGAGTACATTATCTAGGAATGAACCTGGTAGAGCTTCCCACACAAACGAATGCTCCACATGCGGGTTTCACATGCCACCAACTCCACATTCACAGGCAACTTCAGCGCCACAGCCGTTTTCACACAGCCCTCAATGCAAAGGCTCTAGATGCAAATATTGGTGTGAGAGCTAATTCAATCAAGGAAACACTGCATGTTGGTGAAGGGCATATTGAAGAAGGATCAGCCGAGTGGTTCTTGTGGGAAAACAACTCCATTTGGCTCACTAACTTCACACACCATCAGGCTTCCAAGCAGCTCTCAAGAAACTCAGTTTTCACACTCTATGCTTAGTGCCCTTTGAGAGACTAGGACTGAATGAAGCTTGGTGAGCATCCCACAAAAACGAATGCTCCACATGCGGGTTTCACATGCCACCAACTCCACATAATCAAGCAACTTCAGCGCCACAGCCGTTTTCAGATAGCCCTCAATGCAAAGGCTCTAGACGCAAATATTGGTGTGAGAGCTAATTCAATCAAGGAAACACTGCATGTTGGTGAAGGGCATATTGAAGAAGGATCAGCCGAGTGGTTCTTGTGGGAGAACAACTCCATTTGGCTCACTAACTTCACACACCATCAAGCTTCCTAGCAGCTCTCAAGGAAACTCTGTTTTCACACTCTATGCTTAGTGCCCTTGCACTGCATTACTAGGAATGAACCTGGTACAGCATCACACACAAAGGAATGCTCCACATGCGGGTTTCACATGCCACCAACTCCACATTCACAGGCAACTTCAGCGCCACAGCCGTTTTCAGATAGCCCTCAATGCAAAGGCTCTAGACGCAAATATTGGTGTGAGAGCTAATTCAATCAAGGAAACACTGCATGTTGGTGAAGGGCATATTGAAGAAGGATCAGCCGAGTGGTTCTTGTGGGAGAACAACTCCATTTGGCTCACTAACTTCACACACCATCAGGCTTCCAAGCAGCTCTCAAGGAAACTCAGTTTTCACACTCTATGCTTAGTGCCCTTTGAGTACATTATCTAGGAATGAACCTGGTAGAGCATCCCACACAAACGAATGCTCCACATGCGGGTTTCACATGCCACCAACTCCACATTCACAGGCAACTTCAGCGCCACAGCCGTTTTCAGATAGCCCTCAATGCAAAGGCTCTAGACGCAAATATTGGTGTGAGAGCTAATTCAATCAAGGAAACACTGCATGTTGGTGAAGGGCATATTGAAGAAGGATCAGCCGAGTGATTCTTGTTTGAGAACAACTCCATTTGGCTCACTAACTTCACACACCATCAGGCTTCCAAGCAGCTCTCAAGGAAACTCAGTTTTCACACTCTATGCTTAGTGCCCTTTGAGTGACTAGGACTGAAATGAAGCTTGGTGAGCATCCCACACAAACGAATGCTCCACATGCGGGTTTCACATGCCACCAACTCCACATAATCAAGCAACTTCAGCGCCACAGCCGTTTTCAGATAGTCCTCAATGCAAAGGCTCTAGACGCAAATATTGGTGTGAGAGCTAATTCAATCAAGGAAACACTGCATGTTGGTGAAGCGCATATTGAAGAAGGATCAGCCGAGTGGTTCTTGTGGGAGAACAACTCCATTTGGCTCACTAACTTCACACACCATCAGGCTTCCAAGCAGCTCTCAAGGAAACTCAGTTTTCACACTCTATGCTTAGTGCCCTTTGTGTGCCTTGGACTGAAATGAAGCTTGATGAGCATCCCACACAAACGAATGCTCCACATGCGGGTTTCACATGCCACCAACTCCACATTCTCAGGCAACTTCAGCGCCACAGCCGTTTTCAGATAGCCCTCAATGCAAAGGCTCTAGACGCATATATTGGTGTGAGAGCTAATTCAATCAAGGAAACCCTGCATGTTGGTGAAGGGCATATTGAAGAAGGATCTGCCAAGTGGTTCTTGTGGGAGAACAACTCCATTTGGCTCACTAACTTCACACACCATCAAGCTTCCTAGCAGCTCTCAAGGAAACTCTGTTTTCACACTCTATGCTTAGTGCCCTTCCACTGCATTATCTAGGAATGAACCTGGTACAGCATCCCACACAAACGAATGCTCCACATGCGGGTTTCACATGCCACCAACTCCACATTCTCACGCAACTTCAGCGCCACAGCCGTTTTCAGATAGCCCTCAATGCAAAGGCTCTAGACGCAAATATTGGTGTGAGAGCTAATTCAATAAAGGAAACACTGCATGTTGGTGAAGGGCATATTGAAGAAGGATCAGCCGAGTGGTTCTTGTGGGAGAACAACTCCATTTGGCTCACTAACTTCACACACCATCAGGCTTCCAAGCAGCTCTCAAGGAAACTCAGTTTTCACACTCTATGCTTAGTGCCCTTTGAGTGCATTATCTAGGAATGAACCTGGTAGAGCATCCCACACAAACGAATGCTCCACATGCGGGTTTCACATGCCACCAACTCCACATTCACAGGCAACTTCAGCGCCACAGCCGTTTTCAGATAGCCCTCAATGCAAAGGCTCTAGACGCAAATATTGGTGTGAGAGCTAATTCAATCAAGGAAACACTGCATGTTGCTGAAGGGCATATTGAAGAAGGATCAGCCGAGTGGTTCTTGTGGGAGAACAACTCCATTTGGCTCACTAACTTCACACACCATCAGGCTTCCAAGCAGCTCTCAAGGAAACTCAGTTTTCACACTCTATGCTTAGTGCCCTTTGTGTACCTAGGACTGACATGAAGCTCGGTGAGCATCCCACACAAACGAATGCTCCACATGCGGGTTTCACATGCCACCAACTCCACATTCATAGGCAATCTCTGCGCCACAGGTGTTTTCACATAGCCCTCAAGGCAAAGGCTCTAGACGCAAATATTGGTGTGAGAGCTAATTCAAAGAAGGAAACACTGCATGTTGGTGAAGGGCATATTGAAGAAGGATCAGCCGAGTGGTTCTTGTGGGAGAACAACTTCATTTGGCTCACTAACTTCACACACCATCAGGCTTCCAAGCAGCTCTCAAGGAAACTCAGTTTTCACACTCTATGCTTAGTGCCCTTTGAGTGCATTATCCAGGAATGAACGTGGTAGAGCATCCCACACAAACGAATGCTCCACATGCGGGTTTCACATGCCACCAACTCCACGTTCACAGGCAACTTCAGCGCCACATCCGTTTTCAGATAGCCCTCAATGCAAAGGCTCTAGACGCAAATATTGGTGTGAGAGCTAATTCAATCAAGGAAACACTGCATGTTGGTGAAGGGCATATTGAAGAAGGATCAGCCGAGTGGTTCTTGTGGGAGAACAACTCCATTTGGCACACTAACTTCACACACCATCAGGCTTCCAAGCAGCTCTCAAGGAAACTCAGTTTTCACACTCTATGCTTAGTGCCCTTTGAGTGCATTATCTGGGAATGAATCTAGTAGAGCATCCCACAATAACGAATGCTCCACATGCGGGTTTCACGTGCCACCAACTCCACATTCACAGGCAACTTCAGCGCCACAGCCGTTTTCAGATAGCCCTCAATGCAAAGGCTCTAGACGCAAATATTGGTGTGAGAGCTAATTCAATCAAGGAAACACTGCATGTTGGTGAAGGGCATATTGAAGAAGGATCAGCCGAGTGGTTCTTGTGGGAGAACAACTCCATTTGGCTCACTAACTTCACACACCATCAGGCTTCCAAGCAGCTCTCAAGGAAACTCAGTTTTCACACTCTATGCTTAGTGCCCTTTGAGTGCATTATCTAGAAATGAACCTGGTAGAGCATCCCACACAAACGAATGCTCCACATGCGGGTTTCACATGCCACCAACTCCACATTCACAGGCAACTTCAGCGCCACACTCGTTTTCAGATAGCCCTCAATGCAAAGGCTCTAGACGCAAATATTGGTGTGAGAGCTAATTCAATAAAGGAAACACTGCATGTTGGTGAAGGGCATATTGAAGAAGGATCAGCCGAGTGGTTCTTGTGGGAGAACAACTCCATTTGGCTCACTAACTTCACACACCATCAGGCTTCCAAGCAGCTCTCAAGGAAACTCAGTTTTCACACTCTATGCTTAGTGCCCTTTGAGTGCATTATCTAGAAATGAACCTGGTAGAGCATCCCACACAAACGAATGCTCCACATGCGGGTTTCACATGCCACCAACTCCACATTCACAGGCAACTTCAGCGCCACAGCCGTTTTCAGATAGCCCTCAATGCAAAGGCTCTAGACGCAAATATTGGTGTGAGAGCTAATTCAATCAAGGAAACACTGCATGTTGCTGAAGGGCATATTGAAGAAGGATCAGCCGAGTGGTTCTTGTGGGAGAACAACTCCATTTGGCTCACTAACTTCACACACCATCAGGCTTCCAAGCAGCTCTCAAGGAAACTCAGTTTTCACACTCTATGCTTAGTGCCCTTTGTGTACCTAGGACTGACATGAAGCTCGGTGAGCATCCCACACAAACGAATGCTCCACATGCGGGTTTCACATGCCACCAACTCCACATTCATTGGCAATCTCTGCGCCACAGGTGTTTTCACATAGCCCTCAAGGCAAAGGCTCTAGACGCAAATATTGGTGTGAGAGCTAATTCAAAGAAGGAAACACTGCATGTTGGTGAAGGGCATATTGAAGAAGGATCAGCCGAGTGGTTCTTGTGGGAGAACAACTCCATTTGGCTCACTAACTTCACACACCATCAGGCTTCCAAGCAGCTCTCAAGGAAACTCAGTTTTCACACTCTATGCTTAGTGCCCTTTGAGTGCATTATCCAGGAATGAACCTGGTAGAGCATCCCACACAAACGAATGCTCCACATGCGGGTTTCACATGCCACCAACTCCACATTCACAGGCAACTTCAGCGCCACAGCCGTTTTCAGATAGCCCTCAATGCAAAGGCTCTAGACGCAAATATTGGTGTGAGAGCTAATTCAATCAAGGAAACACTGCATGTTGGTGAAGGGCATATTGAAGAAGGATCAGCCGAGTGGTTCTTGTGGGAGAACAACTCCATTTGGCACACTAACTTCACACACCATCAGGCTTCCAAGCAGCTCTCAAGGAAACTCAGTTTTCACACTCTATGCTTAGTGCCCTTTGAGTGCATTATCTGGGAATGAATCTAGTAGAGCATCCCACAATAACGAATGCTCCACATGCGGGTTTCACGTGCCACCAACTCCACATTCACAGGCAACTTCAGCGCCACAGCCGTTTTCAGATAGCCCTCAATGCAAAGGCTCTAGACGCAAATATTGGTGTGAGAGCTAATTCAATCAAGGAAACACTGCATGTTGGTGAAGGGCATATTGAAGAAGGATCAGCCGAGTGGTTCTTGTGGGAGAACAACTCCATTTGGCTCACTAACTTCACACACCATCAGGCTTCCAAGCAGCTCTCAAGGAAACTCAGTTTTCACACTCTATGCTTAGTGCCCTTTGAGTGCATTATCTAGAAATGAACCTGGTAGAGCATCCCACACAAACGAATGCTCCACATGCGGGTTTCACATGCCACCAACTCCACATTCACAGGCAACTTCAGCGCCACAGCCGTTTTCAGATAGCCCTCAATGCAAAGGCTCTAGACGCAAATATTGGTGTGAGAGCTAATTCAATCAAGGAAACACTGCATGTTGGTGAAGGGCATATTGAAGAAGGATCAGCCGAGTGGTTCTTGTGGGAGAACAACTCCATTTGGCTCACTAACTTCACACACCATCAGGCTTCCAAGCAGCTCTCAAGGAAACTCAGTTTTCACACTCTATGCTTAGTGCCCTTTGTGTACCTAGGACTGACATGAAGCTCGGTGAGCATCCCACACAAACGAATGCTCCACATGCGGGTTTCACATGCCACCAACTCCACATTCATAGGCAATCTCTGCGCCACAGCCGTTTTCACATAGCCCTCAAGGCAAAGGCTCTAGACGCAAATATTGGTGTGAGAGCTAATTCAAAGAAGGAAACACTGCATGTTGGTGAAGGGCATATTGAAGAAGGATCAGCCGAGTGGTTCTTGTGGGAGAACAACTTCATTTGGCTCACTAACTTCACACACCATCAGGCTTCCAAGCAGCTCTCAAGGAAACTCAGTTTTCACACTCTATGCTTAGTGCCCTTTGAGTGCATTATCCAGGAATGAACATGGTAGAGCATCCCACACAAACGAATGCTCCACATGCGGGTTTCACATGCCACCAACTCCACATTCACAGGCAACTTCAGCGCCACAGCCGTTTTCAGATAGCCCTCAATGCAAAGGCTCTAGACGCAAATATTGGTGTGAGAGCTAATTCAATCAAGGAAACACTGCATGTTGGTGAAGGGCATATTGAAGAAGGATCAGCCGAGTGGTTCTTGTGGGAGAACAACTCCATTTGGCTCTCTAACTTCACACACCATCAGGCTTCAAAGCAGCTCTCAAGGAAACTCAGTTTTCACACTCTATGCTTAGTGCCCTTTGTGTGCCTTGGACTGAAATGAAGCTTGGTGAGCATCCCACACAAACGAATGCTCCACATGCGGGTTTCACATGCCACCAACTCCACATTCACAGGCAACTTCAGCGCCACAGCCATTTTTCAGATAGCCCTCAATGCAAAGGCTCTAGACGCAAATATTGCTGTGAGAGCTAATTCAATCAAGGAAACACTGCATGTTGGTGAAGGGCATATTGAAGAAGGATCAGCCGAGTGGTTCTTGTGGGAGAACAACTCCATTTGGCTCACTAACTTCACACACCATCAAGCTTCCTAGCAGCTCTCAAGGAAACTCTGTTTTCACACTCTATGCTTAGTGCCCTTCCACTGCATTATCTAGGAATGAACCTGGTACAGCATCCCACACAAACGAATGCTCCACATGCGGGTTTCACATGCCACCAACTCCACATTCTCAGGCAACTTCAGCGCCACAGCCGTTTTCAGATAGCCCTCAATGCAAAGGCTCTAGACGCAAATATTGGTGTGAGAGCTAATTCAATCAAGGAAACCCTGCATGTTGGTGAAGGGCATATTGAAGAAGGATCAGCCGAGTGGTTCTTGTGGGAGAACAACTCCATTTGGCTCACTAACTTCACACACCATCAAGCTTCCAGGCAGCTCTCAAGGAAACTCTGTTTTCACACTCTATGCTTAGTGCCCTTCCACTGCATTATCTAGGAATGAACCTGGTACAGCATCCCACACAAACGAATGCTCCACATGCGGGTTTCACATGCCACCAACTCCACATTCACAGGCAACTTCAGCGCCACAGCCGTTTTCAGATAGCCCTCAATGCAAAGGCTCTAGACGCAAATATTGGTGTGAGAGCTAATTCAATCAAGGAAACACTGCATGTTGGTGAAGGGCATATTGAAGAAGGATCAGCCGAGTGGTTCTTGTGGGAAAACAACTCCATTTGGCTCACTAACTTCACACACCATCAGGCTTCCAAGCAGCTCTCAAGGAAACTCAGTTTTCACACTCTATGCTTAGTGCCCTGTGAGTGCATTATCTAGGAATGAACCTGGTAGAGCATCCCACACAAACGAATGCTCCACATGCGGGTTTCACATGCCACCAACTCCACATTCACAGGCAACTTCAGCGCCACAGCCGTTTTCAGATAGCCCTCAATGCAAAGGCTCTAGACGCAAATATTGGTGTGAGAGCTAATTCAATCAAGGAAACACTGCATGTTGGTGAAGGGCATATTGAAGAAGGATCAGCCGAGTGGTTCTTGTGGGAGAACAACTCCATTTGGCTCACTAACTTCACACACCATCAGGCTTCCAAGCAGCTCTCAAGGAAACTCAGTTTTCACACTCTATGCTTAGTGCCCTTTGAGTGCCTAGGACTGAAATGAAGCTTGGTGAGCATTGCACACAAAGGAATGCTCCACATGCGGGTTTCACATGCCACCAACTCCACATTCACAGGCAACTTCAGCGCCACAGCCGTTTTCAGATAGCCCTCAATGCAAAGGCTCTAGACGCAAATATTGGTGTGAGAGCTAATTCAATCAAGGAAACACTGCATGTTGGTGAAGGGCATATTGAAGAAGGATCAGCCGAGTGGTTCTTGTGGGAGAACAACTCCATTTGGCTCACTAACTTCACACACCATCAGGCTTCCAAGCAGCTCTCAAGGAAATTCAGTTTTCACACTCTATGCTTAGTGCCCTTTGAGTGCATTATCTAGGAATGAATCTGGTAGAGCATCCCACACAAACGAATGCTCCACATGCGGGTTTCACATGCCACCAACTCCACATTCACAGGCAACTTCAGCGCCACAGCCGTTTTCAGATAGCCCTCAATGCAAAGGCTCTAGACTCAAATATTGGTGTGAGAGCTAATTCAATCAAGGAAACACTGCATGTTGCCTAAGCGCATATTGAAGAAGGATCAGCCGAGTGGTTCTTGTGGGAAAACACCTCCATTTGGCTCACTAACTTCACACACCATCAGGCTTCCAAGCAGCTCTCAAGGAAACTCAGTTTTCACACTCTATGCTTAGTGCCCTTTGAGTGCCTAGGACTGAAATGAAGCTTGGTAGAGCATCCCACACAAACGAATGCTCCACATGCGGGTTTCACATGCCACCAACTCCACATTCTCACGCAACTTCTGCGCCACAGGTGTTTTCACACAACCCTCAATGCAAAGGCTCTAGACGCAAATATTGGTGTGAGAGCTAATTCAATCAAGGAAACACTGCATGTTGCTGAAGGGCATATTGAAGAAGGATCAGCCGAGTGGTTCTTGTGGGAGAACAACTCCATTTGGCTCACTAACTTCACACACCATCAGGCTTCCAAGCAGCTCTCAAGGAAACTCAGTTTTCACACTCTATGCTTAGTGCCCTTTGAGTGCATTATCTAGAAATGAACCTGGTAGAGCATCCCACACAAACGAATGCTCCACATGCGGGTTTCACATGCCACCAACTCCACATTCACAGGCAACTTCAGCGCCACAGCCGTTTTCAGATAGCCCTCAATGCAAAGGCTCTAGACGCAAATATTGGTGTGAGAGCTAATTCAATCAAGGAAACACTGGCATGTTGGTGAAGGGCATATTGAAGAAGGATCAGCCGAGTGGTTCTTGTGGGAGAACAACTCCATTTGGCTCACTAACTTCACACACCATCAGGCTTCCAAGCAGCTCTCAAGGAAATTCAGTTTTCACACTCTATGCTTAGTGCCCTTTGAGTGCATTATCTAGGAATGAATCTGGTAGAGCATCCCACACAAACGAATGCTCCACATGCGGGTTTCACATGCCACCAACTCCACATTCACAGGCAACTTCAGCGCCACAGCCGTTTTCAGATAGCCCTCAATGCAAAGGCTCTAGACTCAAATATTGGTGTGAGAGCTAATTCAATCAAGGAAACACAGCATGTTGCCTAAGCGCATATTGAAGAAGGATCAGCCGAGTGGTTCTTGTGGGAAAACACCTCCATTTGGCTCACTAACTTCACACACCATCAGGCTTCCAAGCAGCTCTCAAGGAAACTCAGTTTTCACACTCTATGCTTAGTGCCCTTTGAGTGCCTAGGACTGAAATGAAGCTTGGTAGAGCATCCCACACAAACGAATGCTCCACATGCGGGTTTCACATGCCACCAACTCCACATTCTCACGCAACTTCTGCGCCACAGGTGTTTTCACACAACCCTCAATGCAAAGGCTCTAGACGCAAATATTGGTGTGAGAGCTAATTCAATCAAGGAAACACTGCATGTTGCTGAAGGGCATATTGAAGAAGGATCAGCCGAGTGGTTCTTGTGGGAGAACAACTCCATTTGGCTCACTAACTTCACACACCATCAGGCTTCCAAGCAGCTCTCAAGGAAACTCAGTTTTCACACTCTATGCTTAGTGCCCTTTGAGTGCATTATCTAGAAATGAACCTGGTAGAGCATCCCACACAAACGAATGCTCCACATGCGGGTTTCACATGCCACCAACTCCACATTCACAGGCAACTTCAGCGCCACAGCCGTTTTCAGATAGCCCTCAATGCAAAGGCTCTAGACGCAAATATTGGTGTGAGAGCTAATTCAATCAAGGAAACACTGCATGTTGCTGAAGGGCATATTGAAGAAGGATCAGCCGAGTGGTTCTTGTGGGAGAACAACTCCATTTGGCTCACTAACTTCACACACCATCAGGCTTCCAAGCAGCTCTCAAGGAAACTCAGTTTTCACACTCTATGCTTAGTGCCCTTTGTGTACCTAGGACTGACATGAAGCTCGGTGAGCATCCCACACAAACGAATGCTCCACATGCGGGTTTCACATGCCACCAACTCCACATTCATAGGCAATCTCTGCGCCACAGCCGTTTTCACATAGCCCTCAAGGCAAAGGCTCTAGACGCAAATATTGGTGTGAGAGCTAATTCAAAGAAGGAAACACTGCATGTTGGTGAAGGGCATATTGAAGAAGGATCAGCCGAGTGGTTCTTGTGGGAGAACAACTTCATTTGGCTCACTAACTTCACACACCATCAGGCTTCCAAGCAGCTCTCAAGGAAACTCAGTTTTCACACTCTATGCTTAGTGCCCTTTGAGTGCATTATCCAGGAATGAACGTGGTAGAGCATCCCACATAAACGAATGCTCCACATGCGGGTTTCACATGCCACCAACTCCACATTCACAGGCAACTTCAGCGCCACAGCCGTTTTCAGATAGCCCTCAATGCAAAGGCTCTAGACGCAAATATTGGTGTGAGAGCTAATTCAATCAAGGAAACACTGCATGTTGGTGAAGGGCATATTGAAGAAGGATCAGCCGAGTGGTTCTTGTGGGAGAACAACTCCATTTGGCACACTAACTTCACACACCATCAGGCTTCCAAGCAGCTCTCAAGGAAACTCAGTTTTCACACTCTATGCTTAGTGCCCTTTGAGTGCATTATCTAGGAATGAATCTAGTAGAGCATCCCACAATAACGAATGCTCCACATGCGGGTTTCACGTGCCACCAACTCCACATTCACAGGCAACTTCAGCGCCACAGCCGTTTTCAGATAGCCCTCAATGCAAAGGCTCTAGACGCAAATATTGGTGTGAGAGCTAATTCAATCAAGGAAACACTGCATGTTGGTGAAGGGCATATTGAAGAAGGATCAGCCGAGTGGTTCTTGTGGGAGAACAACTCCATTTGGCTCACTAACTTCACACACCATCAGGCTTCCAAGCAGCTCTCAAGGAAACTCAGTTTTCACACTCTATGCTTAGTGCCCTTTGAGTGCATTATCTAGAAATGAACCTGGTAGAGCATCCCACACAAACGAATGCTCCACATGCGGGTTTCACATGCCACCAACTCCACATTCACAGGCAACTTCAGCGCCACAGCCGTTTTCAGATAGCCCTCAATGCAAAGGCTCTAGACGCAAATATTGGTGTGAGAGCTAATTCAATCAAGGAAACACTGCATGTTGGTGAAGGGCATATTGAAGAAGGATCAGCCGAGTGGTTCTTGTGGGATAACAACTCCATTTGGCTCACTAACTTCACACACCATCAGGCTTCCAAGCAGCTCTCAAGGAAACTCAGTTTTCACACTCTATGCTTAGTGCCCTTTGAGAGCCTAGGACTGAAATGAAGCTTGGTGAGCATCCCACACAAACGAATGCTCCACATGCGGGTTTCACATGCCACCAACTCCACATTCTCACGCAACTTCTGCGCCACAGGTGTTTTCACACAGCCCTCAATGCAAAGGCTCTAGACGCAAATATTGGTGTGAGAGCTAATTCAATCAAGGAAACACTGCATGTTGGTGAAGGGCATATTGAAGAAGGATCAGCCGAGTGGTTCTTGTGGGAGAACAACTCCATTTGGCTCACTAACTTCACACACCATCAGGCTTCCAAGCAGCTCTCAAAGAAACTCAGTTTTCACACTCTATGCTTAGTGCCCTTTGAGTGCATTATCTAGAAATGAACCTGGTAGAGCATCCCACACAAAGGAATGCTCCACATGCGGGTTTCACATGCCACCAACTCCACATTCACAGGCAACTTCAGCGCCACAGCCGTTTTCAGATAGCCCTCAATGCAAAGGCTCTAGACGCAAATATTGGTGTGAGAGCTAATTCAATCAAGGAAACACTGCATGTTGGTGAAGGGCATATTGAAGAAGGATCAGCCGAGTGGTTCTTGTGGGAGAACAACTCCATTTGGCTCACTAACTTCACACACCATCAGGCTTCCAAGCAGCTCTCAAGGAAACTCAGTTTTCACACTCTATGCTTAGTGCCCTTTGTGTACCTAGGACTGACATGAAGCTCGGTGAGCATCCCACACAAACGAATGCTCCACATGCGGGTTTCACATGCCACCAACTCCACATTCATAGGCAATCTCTGCGCCACAGCCGTTTTCACATAGCCCTCAAGGCAAAGGCTCTAGACGCAAATATTGGTGTGAGAGCTAATTCAAAGAAGGAAACACTGCATGTTGATGAAGGGCATATTGAAGAAGGATCAGCCGAGTGGTTCTTGTGGGAGAACAACTTCATTTGGCTCACTAACTTCACACACCATCAGGCTTCCAAGCAGCTCTCAAGGAAACTCAGTTTTCACACTCTATGCTTAGTGCCCTTTGAGTGCATTATCCAGGAATGAACGTGGTAGAGCATCCCACACAAACGAATGCTCCACATGCGGGTTTCACATGCCACCAACTCCACATTCACAGGCAAATTCAGCGCCACAGCCGTTTTCAGATAGCCCTCAATGCAAAGGCTCTAGACGCAAATATTGGTGTGAGAGCTAATTCAATCAAGGAAACACTGCATGTTGGTGAAGGGCATATTGAAGAAGGATCAGCCAAGTGGTTCTTGTGGGAGAACAACTCCATTTGGCACACTAACTTCACACACCATCAGGCTTCCAAGCAGCTCTCAAGGAAACTCAGTTTTCACACTCTATGCTTAGTGCCCTTTGAGTGCATTATCTGGGAATGAATCTAGTAGAGCATCCCACAATAACGTATGCTCCACATGCGGGTTTCACGTGCCACCAACTCCACATTCACAGGCAACTTCAGCGCCACAGCCGTTTTCAGATAGCCCTCAATGCAAAGGCTCTAGACGCAAATATTGGTGTGAGAGCTAATTCAATCAAGGAAACACTGCATGTTGGTGAAGGGCATATTGAAGAAGGATCAGCCGAGTGGTTCTTGTGGGAGAACAACTCCATTTGGCTCACTAACTTCACACACCATCAGGCTTCCAAGCAGCTCTCAAGGAAACTCAGTTTTCACACTCTATGCTTAGTGCCCTTTGAGTGCCTAGGACTGAAATGAATTTTGGTGAGCATCCCACACAAACGAATGCTCCACATGCGGGTTTCACATGTCACCAACTCCACATTCACAGGCAACTTCAGCGCCACAGCCATTTTCAGATAGCCCTCAATGCAAAGGCTATAGACGCAAATATTGGTGTGAGAGCTAATTCAATCAAGGAAACACTGCATGTTGGTGAAGGGCATATTGAAGAAGTATCAGCCGAGTGGTTCTTGTGGGAGAACAACTCCATTTGGCTCACTAACTTCACACACCATCAGGCTTCCAAGCAGCTCTCAAGGAAACTCAGTTTTCACACTCTATGCTTAGTGCCCTTTGTGTGCCTAGGACTGAAATGAAGCTTGGTGAGCATCCCACACAAACAAATGCTCCACATGCGGGTTTCACATGCCACCAACTCCACATTCTCACGCAACCTCGGCGCCACAGGTGTTTTCCCATAGCCCTCAATGCAAAGGCTCTAGACGCAAATATTGGTGTGAGAGCTAATTCAATCAAGGAAACACTGCATGTTGGTGAAGGGCATATTGAAGAAGGATCAGCCGAGTGGTTCTTGTGGGAGAACAACTCCATTTGGCTCACTAACTTCACACACCATCAGGCTTCCAAGCAGCTCTCAAGGAAACTCAGTTTTCACACTCTATGCTTAGTGCCCTTTGAGTGCATTATCTAGGAATGAACCTGGTAGAGCATCCCACACAAACGAATGCTCCACATGCGGGTTTCACATGCCACCAACTCCACATTCACAGGCAACTTCAGCGCCACAGCCGTTTTCAGATAGCCCTCAATGCAAAGGCTCTAGACGCAAATATTGGTGTGAGAGCTAATTCAATCAAGGAAACACTGCATGTTGGTGAAGGGCATATTGAAGAAGGATCAGCCGAGTGGTTCTTGTGGGAGAACAACTCCATTTGGCTCACTAACTTCACACACCATCAGGCTTCCAAGCAGCTCTCAAGGAAACTCAGTTTTCACACTCTATGCTTAGTGCCCTTTGAGTGACTAGGACAGAAATGAAGCTTGGTGAGCATCCCACACAAACGAATGCTCCACATGCGGGTTTCACATGCCACCAACTCCACATTCACAGGCAACTTCAGCGCCACAGCCATTTTCAGATAGCCCTCAATGCAAAGGCTCTAGACGCAAATATTGGTGTGAGAGCTAATTCAATCAAGGAAACACTGCATGTTGGTGAAGGGCATATTGAAGAAGGATCAGCCGAGTGGTTCTTGTGGGAGAACAACTCCATTTGGCTCACTAACTTCACACACCATCAGGCTTCCAAGCAGCTCTCAAGGAAACTCAGTTTTCACACTCTATGCTTAGTGCCCTTTGAGATCATTATCTAGGAATGAACCTGGTAGAGCATCCCACACAAACGAATGCTCCACATGCGGGTTTCACATGCCACCAACTCCACATTCTCAGGCAACTTCAGCACCACAGCCGTTTTCAGATAGCCCTCAATGCAAAGGCTCTAGACGCAAATATTGGTGTGAGAGCTAATTCAATCAAGGAAACACTGCATGTTGGTGAAGGGCATATTGAAGAAGGATCAGCCGAGTGGTTCTTGTGGGAGAACAACTCCATTTGGCACACTAACTTCACACACCATCAGGCTTCCAAGCAGCTCTCAAGGAAACTCAGTTTTCACACTCTATGCTTAGTGCCCTTTGAGTGCATTATCTAGGAATGAATCTAGTAGAGCATCCCACAATAACGAATGCTCCACATGCGGGTTTCACGTGCCACCAACTCCACATTCACAGGCAACTTCAGCGCCACAGCCGTTTTCAGATAGCCCTCAATGCAAAGGCTCTAGACGCAAATATTGGTGTGAGAGCTAATTCAATCAAGGAAACACTGCATGTTGGTGAAGGGCATATTGAAGAAGGATCAGCAGAGTGGTTCTTGTGGGAGAACAACTCCATTTGGCTCACTAACTTCACACACCATCAGGCTTCCAAGCAGCTCTCAAGGAAACTCAGTTTTCACACTCTATGCTTAGTGCCCTTTGAGTGACTAGGACAGAAATGAAGCTTGGTGAGCATCCCACACAAACGAATGCTCCACATGCGGGTTTCACATGCCACCAACTCCACATTCTCACGCAACTTCTGCGCCACAGGTGTTTTCACACAGCCCTCAATGCAAAGGCTCTAGACGCAAATATTGGTGTGAGAGCTAATTCAATCAAGGAAACACTGCATGTTGGTGAAGGGCATATTGAAGAAGGATCAGCCGAGTGGTTCTTGTGGGAGATCAACTCCATTTGGCTCACTAACTTCACACACCATCAGGCTTCCAAGCAGCTCTCAAGGAAACTCAGTTTTCACACTCTATGCTTAGTGCCCTTTGTGTACCTAGGACTGACATGAAGCTCGGTGAGCATCCCACACAAACGAATGCTCCACATGCGGGTTTCACATGCCAATAACTCCACATTCATAGGCAATCTCTGCGCCACAGGTGTTTTCACATAGCCCTCAAGGCAAAGGCTCTAGACGCAAATATTGGTGTGAGAGCTAATTCAAAGAAGGAAACACTGCATGTTGGTGAAGGGCATATTGAAGAAGGATCAGCCGAGTGGTTCTTGTGGGAGAACAACTTCATTTGGCTCACTAACTTCACACACCATCAGGCTTCCAAGCAGCTCTCAAGGAAACTCAGTTTTCACACTCTATGCTTAGTGCCCTTTGAGTGCATTATCCAGGAATGAACGTGGTAGAGCATCCCACACAAACGAATGCTCCACATGCGGGTTTCACATGCCACCAACTCCACATTCACAGGCAACTTCAGCGCCACAGCCGTTTTCAGATAGCCCTCAATGCAAAGGCTCTAGACGCAAATATTGGTGTGAGAGCTAATTCAATCAAGGAAACACTGCATGTTGGTGAAGGGCATATTGAAGAAGGATCAGCCAAGTGGTTCTTGTGGGAGAACAACTCCATTTGGCACACTAACTTCACACACCATCAGGCTTCCAAGCAGCTCTCAAGGAAACTCAGTTTTCACACTCTATGCTTAGTGCCCTTTGAGTGCATTATCTGGGAATGAATCTAGTAGAGCATCCCACAATAACGTATGCTCCACATGCGGGTTTCACGTGCCACCAACTCCACATTCACAGGCAACTTCAGCGCCACAGCCGTTTTCAGATAGCCCTCAATGCAAAGGCTCTAGACGCAAATATTGGTGTGAGAGCTAATTCAATCAAACAAACACTGCATGTTGCTGAAGGGCATATTGAAGAAGGATCAGCCGAGTGGTTCTTGTGGGAGAACAACTCCATTTGGCTCACTAACTTCACACACCATCAGGCTTCCAAGCAGCTCTCAAGGAAACTCAGTTTTAACACTCTATGCTTAGTGCCCTTTGTGTGCCTAGGACAGAAATGAAGCTTGGTGAGCATCCCACACAAACGAATGCTCCACATGCGGGTTTCACATGCCACCAACTCCACATTCTCACGCAACCTCGGCGCAACAGGTGTTTTCCCATAGCCCTCAATGCAAAGGCTCTAGACGCAAATATTGGTGTGAGAGCTAATTCAATCAAGGAAACACTGCATGTTGCTGAAGGGCATATTGAAGAAGGATCAGCCGAGTGGTTCTTGTGGGAGAACAACTCCATTTGGCTCACTAACTTCACACACCATCAGGCTTCCAAGCAGCTCTCAAGGAAACTCAGTTTTCACACTCTATGCTTAGTGCCCTTTGTGTGCCTAGGACTGAAATGAAGCTTGGTGAGCATCCCACACAAACGAATGCTCCACATGCGGGTTTCACATGCCACCAACTCCACATTCACAGGCAACTTCTGCTCCACAGGTGTTTTCACATAGCCCTCAATGCAAAGGCTCTAGACTCAAATATTGGTGTGAGAGCTAATTCAATCAAGGAAACACTGCATGTTGCTGAAGGGCATATTGAAGAAGGATCAGCCGAGTGGTTCTTGTGGGAGAACAACTCCATTTGGCTCACTAACTTCACACACCATCAGGCTTCCAAGCAGCTCTCAAGGAAACTCAGTTTTCACACTCTATGCTTAGTGCCCTTTGTGTACCTAGGACTGACATGAAGCTCGGTGAGCATCCCACACAAACGAATGCTCCACATGCGGGTTTCACATGCCACCAACTCCACATTCATAGGCAATCTCTGCGCCACAGGTGTTTTCACATAGCCCTCAAGGCAAAGGCTCTAGACGCAAATATTGGTGTGAGAGCTAATTCAAAGAAGGAAACACTGCATGTTGGTGAAGGGCATATTGAAGAAGGATCAGCCGAGTGGTTCTTGTGGGAGAACAACTTCATTTGGCTCACTAACTTCACACACCATCAGGCTTCCAAGCAGCTCTCAAGGAAACTCAGTTTTCACACTCTATGCTTAGTGCCCTTTGAGTGCATTATCCAGGAATGAACGTGGTAGAGCATCCCACACAAACGAATGCTCCACATGCGGGTTTCACATGCCACCAACTCCACATTCACAGGCAACTTCAGCGCCACAGCCGTTTTCAGATAGCCCTCAATGCAAAGGCTCTAGACGCAAATATTGGTGTGAGAGCTAATTCAATCAAGGAAACACTGCATGTTGGTGAAGGGCATATTGAAGAAGGATCAGCCGAGTGGTTCTTGTGGGAGAACAACTCCATTTGGCACACTAACTTCACACACCATCAGGCTTCCAAGCAGCTCTCAAGGAAACTCAGTTTTCACACTCTATGCTTAGTGCCCTTTGAGTGCATTATCTGGGAATGAATCTAGTAGAGCATCCCACAATAACGTATGCTCCACATGCGGGTTTCACGTGCCACCAACTCCACATTCACAGGCAACTTCAGCGCCACAGCCGTTTTCAGATAGCCCTCAATGCAAAGGCTCTAGACGCAAATATTGGTGTGAGAGCTAATTCAATCAAGGAAACACTGTATGTTGGTGAAGGGCATATTGAAGAAGGATCAGCCGAGTGGTTCTTGTGGGAGAACAACTCCATTTGGCTCACTAACTTCACACACCATCAGGCTTCCAAGCAGCTCTCAAGGAAACTCAGTTTTCACACTCTATGCTTAGTGCCCTTTGAGTGCCTAGGACTGAAATGAATTTTGGTGAGCATCCCACACAAACGAATGCTCCACATGCGGGTTTCACATGTCACCAACTCCACATTCACAGGCAACTTCAGCGCCACAGCCATTTTCAGATAGCCCTCAATGCAAAGGCTATAGACGCAAATATTGGTGTGAGAGCTAATTCAATCAAGGAAACACTGCATGTTGGTGAAGGGCATATTGAAGAAGTATCAGCCGAGTGGTTCTTGTGGGAGAACAACTCCATTTGGCTCACTAACTTCACACACCATCAGGCTTCCAAGCAGCTCTCAAGGAAACTCAGTTTTCACACTCTATGCTTAGTGCCCTTTGTGTGCCTAGGACTGAAATGAAGCTTGGTGAGCATCCCACACAAACAAATGCTCCACATGCGGGTTTCACATGCCACCAACTCCACATTCTCACGCAACCTCGGCGCCACAGGTGTTTTCCCATAGCCCTCAATGCAAAGGCTCTAGACGCAAATATTGGTGTGAGAGCTAATTCAATCAAGGAAACACTGCATGTTGGTGAAGGGCATATTGAAGAAGGATCAGCCGAGTGGTTCTTGTGGGAGAACAACTCCATTTGGCTCACTAACTTCACACACCATCAGGCTTCCAAGCAGCTCTCAAGGAAACTCAGTTTTCACACTCTATGCTTAGTGCCCTTTGAGTGCATTATCTAGGAATGAACCTGGTAGAGCATCCCACACAAACGAATGCTCCACATGCGGGTTTCACATGCCACCAACTCCACATTCACAGGCAACTTCAGCGCCACAGCCGTTTTCAGATAGCCCTCAATGCAAAGGCTCTAGACGCAAATATTGGTGTGAGAGCTAATTCAATCAAGGAAACACTGCATGTTGGTGAAGGGCATATTGAAGAAGGATCAGCCGAGTGGTTCTTGTGGGAGAACAACTCCATTTGGCTCACTAACTTCACACACCATCAGGCTTCCAAGCAGCTCTCAAGGAAACTCAGTTTTCACACTCTATGCTTAGTGCCCTTTGAGTGACGAGGACAGAAATGAAGCTTGGTGAGCATCCCACACAAACGAATGCTCCACATGCGGGTTTCACATGCCACCAACTCCACATTCACAGGCAACTTCAGCGCCACAGCCATTTTCAGATAGCCCTCAATGCAAAGGCTCTAGACGCAAATATTGGTGTGAGAGCTAATTCAATCAAGGAAACACTGCATGTTGCTGAAGGGCATATTGAAGAAGGATCAGCCGAGTGGTTCTTGTGGGAGAACAACTCCATTTGGCTCACTAACTTCACACAGAATCAGGCTTCCAAGCAGCTCTCAAGGAAACTCAGTTTTCACACTCTATGCTTAGTGCCCTTTGAGATCATTATCTAGGAATGAACCTGGTAGAGCATCCCACACAAACGAATGCTCCACATGCGGGTTTCACATGCCACCAACTCCACATTCTCAGGCAACTTCAGCGCCACAGCCGTTTTCAGATAGCCCTCAATGCAAAGGCTCTAGACGCAAATATTGGTGTGAGAGCTAATTCAATCAAGGAAACACTGCATGTTGGTGAAGGGCATATTGAAGAAGGATCAGCCGAGTGGTTCTTGTGGGAGAACAACTCCATTTGGCACACTAACTTCACACACCATCAGGCTTCCAAGCAGCTCTCAAGGAAACTCAGTTTTCACACTCTATGCTTAGTGCCCTTTGAGTGCATTATCTAGGAATGAATCTAGTAGAGCATCCCACAATAACGAATGCTCCACATGCGGGTTTCACGTGCCACCAACTCCACATTCACAGGCAACTTCAGCGCCACAGCCGTTTTCAGATAGCCCTCAATGCAAAGGCTCTAGACGCAAATATTGGTGTGAGAGCTAATTCAATCAAGGAAACACTGCATGTTGGTGAAGGGCATATTGAAGAAGGATCAGCAGAGTGGTTCTTGTGGGAGAACAACTCCATTTGGCTCACTAACTTCACACACCATCAGGCTTCCAAGCAGCTCTCAAGGAAACTCAGTTTTCACACTCTATGCTTAGTGCCCTTTGAGTGACTAGGACAGAAATGAAGCTTGGTGAGCATCCCACACAAACGAATGCTCCACATGCGGGTTTCACATGCCACCAACTCCACATTCTCACGCAACTTCTGCGCCACAGGTGTTTTCACACAGCCCTCAATGCAAAGGCTCTAGACGCAAATATTGGTGTGAGAGCTAATTCAATCAAGGAAACACTGCATGTTGGTGAAGGGCATATTGAAGAAGGATCAGCCGAGTGGTTCTTGTGGGAGATCAACTCCATTTGGCTCACTAACTTCACACACCATCAGGCTTCCAAGCAGCTCTCAAGGAAACTCAGTTTTCACACTCTATGCTTAGTGCCCTTTGTGTACCTAGGACTGACATGAAGCTCGGTGAGCATCCCACACAAACGAATGCTCCACATGCGGGTTTCACATGCCAATAACTCCACATTCATAGGCAATCTCTGCGCCACAGGTGTTTTCACATAGCCCTCAAGGCAAAGGCTCTAGACGCAAATATTGGTGTGAGAGCTAATTCAAAGAAGGAAACACTGCATGTTGGTGAAGGGCATATTGAAGAAGGATCAGCCGAGTGGTTCTTGTGGGAGAACAACTTCATTTGGCTCACTAACTTCACACACCATCAGGCTTCCAAGCAGCTCTCAAGGAAACTCAGTTTTCACACTCTATGCTTAGTGCCCTTTGAGTGCATTATCCAGGAATGAACGTGGTAGAGCATCCCACACAAACGAATGCTCCACATGCGGGTTTCACATGCCACCAACTCCACATTCACAGGCAACTTCAGCGCCACAGCCGTTTTCAGATAGCCCTCAATGCAAAGGCTCTAGACGCAAATATTGGTGTGAGAGCTAATTCAATCAAGGAAACACTGCATGTTGGTGAAGGGCATATTGAAGAAGGATCAGCCAAGTGGTTCTTGTGGGAGAACAACTCCATTTGGCTCACTAACTTCACACACCATCAGGCTTCCAAGCAGCTCTCAAGGAAACACAGTTTTCACACTCTATGCTTAGTGCCCTTTGAGTGCATTATCTGGGAATGAATCTAGTAGAGCATCCCACAATAACGTATGCTCCACATGCGGGTTTCACGTGCCACCAACTCCACATTCACAGGCAACTTCAGCGCCACAGCCGTTTTCAGATAGCCCTCAATGCAAAGGCTCTAGACGCAAATATTGGTGTGAGAGCTAATTCAATCAAGGAAACACTGCATGTTGGTGAAGGGCATATTGAAGAAGGATCAGCCGAGTGGTTCTTGTGGGAGAACAACTCCATTTGGCTCACTAACTTCACACACCATCAGGCTTCCAAGCAGCTCTCAAGGAAACTCAGTTTTAACACTCTATGCTTAGTGCCCTTTGTGTGCCTAGGACAGAAATGAAGCTTGGTGAGCATCCCACACAAACGAATGCTCCACATGCGGGTTTCACATGCCACCAACTCCACATTCTCACGCAACCTCGGCGCAACAGGTGTTTTCCCATAGCCCTCAATGCAAAGGCTCTAGACGCAAATATTGGTGTGAGAGCTAATTCAATCAAGGAAACACTGCATGTTGCTGAAGGGCATATTGAAGAAGGATCAGCCGAGTGGTTCTTGTGGGAGAACAACTCCATTTGGCTCACTAACTTCACACACCATCAGGCTTCCAAGCAGCTCTCAAGGAAACTCAGTTTTCACACTCTATGCTTAGTGCCCTTTGTGTGCCTAGGACTGAAATGAAGCTTGGTGAGCATCCCACACAAACGAATGCTCCACATGCGGGTTTCACATGCCACCAACTCCACATTCTCAGGCAACTTCTGCTCCACAGGTGTTTTCACATAGCCCTCAATGCAAAGGCTCTAGACTCAAATATTGGTGTGAGAGCTAATTCAATCAAGGAAACACTGCATGTTGCTGAAGGGCATATTGAAGAAGGATCAGCCGAGTGGTTCTTGTGGGAGAACAACTCCATTTGGCTCACTAACTTCACACACCATCAGGCTTCCAAGCAGCTCTCAAGGAAACTCAGTTTTCACACTCTATGCTTAGTGCCCTTTGAGTGCATTATCTAGGAATGAACCTGGTAGAGCATCCCACACAAACGAATGCTCCACATGCGGGTTTCACATGCCACCAACTCCACATTCTCAGGCAAATTCAGCGCCACAGCCGTTTTCAGATAGCCCTCAATGCAAAGGCTCTAGACGCAAATATTGGTGTGAGAGCTAATTCAATCAAGGAAACACTGCATGTTGGTGAAGGGCATACTGAAGAAGGATCAGCCGAGTGGTTCTTGTGGGAAAACAACTCCATTTGGCTCACTAACTTCACACACCATCAGGCTTCCAAGCAGCTCTCAAGGAAACTCAGTTTTCACACTCTATGCTTAGTGCCCTTTGAGTGCATTATCTAGGAATGAACCTGGTAGAGCATCCCACACAAACGAATGCTCCACATGCGGGTTTCACATGCCACCAACTTCACATTCACAGGCAACTTCAGCGCCACAGCCGTTTTCAGATAGCCCTCAATGCAAAGGCTCGAGACGCAAATATTGGTGTGAGAGCTAATTAAATCAAGGAAACACTGCATGTTGGTGAAGGGCATATTGAAGAAGGATCAGCCGAGTGGTTCTTGTGGGAGAACAACTCCATTTGGCTCACTAACTTCACACACCATCAGGCTTCCAAGCAGCTCTCAAGGAAACTCAGTTTTCACACTCTATGCTTAGTGCCCTTTGAGTGCATTATCTAGGAATGAACCTGGTAGATCATCCCACACAAACGAATGCTCCACATGCGGGTTTCACATGCCACCAACTCCACATTCACAGCACCTTCAGCGCCACAGCCGTTTTCAGATAGCCCTCAATGCAAAGGCTCTAGACGCAAATATTGGTGTGAGAGCTAATTCAATCAAGGAAACAATGCATGTTGGTGAAGGGCATATTGAAGAAGGATTAGCCGAGTGGTTCTTGTGGGAGAACAACTCCATTTGGCTCACTAACTTCACACACCATCAGGCTTCCAAGCAGCTCTCAAGGAAACTCAGTTTTCACACTCTATGCTTCGTGCCCTTTGAGTGCATTATCTAGGAATGAACCTGGTAGAGCATCCCACACAAACGAATGCTCCACATGCGGGTTTCACATGCCACCAACTCCACATTCACAGGCAACTTCAGCGCCACAGCCTTTTTCAGATAGCCCTCAATGCAAAGGCTCTAGACACAAATATTGGTGTGAGAGCTAATTCAATCAAGGAAACACTGCATGTTGGTGAAGGGCATATTGAAGAAGGATCAGCCGAGTGGTTCTTGTGGCAGAACAACTCCATTTGGCTCACTAACTTCACACACCATCAGGCTTCCAAGCAGCTCTCAAGGAAACTCAGTTTTCACACTCTATGCTTAGTGCCCTTTGAGTATCTAGGACTGAAATGAAGCTTGGTGAGCATCCCACACAAACGAATGCTCCACATGCGGGTTTCACATGCCACCAACTCCACATTCACAGGCAACTTCAGCGCCACAGCCGTTTTCAGATAGCCCTCAATGCAAAGGCTCTAGATGCAAATATTGGTGTGAGAGTTAATTCAATCAAGGAAACACTGCATGTTGGTGAAGGGCATATTGAAGAAGGATCAGCCGAGTGGTTCTTGTGGGAGAACAACTCTATTTGGCTCACTAACTTCACACACCATCAGGCTTCCAAGCAGCTCTCAAGGAAACTCAGTTTTCAAACTCTATGCTTAGTGCCCTTCGAGTGCATTATCTAGGAATGAACCTGGTAGAGAATCCGACACAAACGAATGCTCCACATGCGGGTTTCACATGCGACCAACTCCACATTCACAGGCAACTTCAGCGCCACAGCCGTTTTCAGATAGCCCTCAATGCAAAGACTCTACACGCAAATATTGGTGTGAGAGTTAATTCAATCAAGGAAACATTGCATGTTGGTGAAGGGCATATTGAAGAAGGATCAGCCGAGTGGTTCTTGTGGGAGAACAACTCCATTTGGCTCACTAACTTCACACACCATCAGGCTTCCAAGCAGCTCTCAAGGAAACTCAGTTTTCACACTCTATGCTTAGTGCCCTTTGAGTGCCTAGGACTGAAATGAAGCTTGGTGAGCATCCCACACATACGAATGCTCCACATGCGGGTTTCACATGCCACCAACTCCACATTCACAGGCAACTTCAGCACCACAGCCTTTTTCAGATAGCCCTCAATGCAAAGGCTCTAGACGCAAATATTGATGTGAGAGCTAATTCAATCAAGGAAACACTGCATGTTGGTGAAGGGCATATTGAAGAAGGATCAGCCGAGTGGTTCTTGTGGGAGAACAACTCTATTTGGCTCACTAACTTCACACGCCATCAGGCTTCCAAGCAGCTCTCAAGGAAACTCAGTTTTCACACTCTATGCTTAGTGCCCTTTGAGTACTTAGGACTGAAATGAAGCTTGGTGAGCATCCCACACAAACGAATGCTCCACATGCGGGTTTCACATGCCACCAACTCCACATTCACAGGCAACTTCAGCGCCACAGCCGTTTTCAGATAGCCCTCAATGCAAAGGCTCTAGACGCAAATATCGATGTAAGAGCTAATTCAATCAAGGAAACACTGCATGTTGCTGAAGGGCATATTGAAGAAGGATCAGCCGAGTGGTTCTTGTGGGAGAACAACTCCATTTGGCTCACTAACTTCACACACCATCAGGCTTCCAAGCAGCTCTCAAGGAAACTCAGTTTTCACACTCTAAGCTTAGTGCCCTTTGAGTGCATTATCTAGGAATGAACCTGGTAGAGCATCCCACACAAACGAATGCTCCACATGCGGGTTTCACATGCCACCAACTCCACATTCACAGGCAACTTCAGCGCCACAGCCGTTTTCAGATAGCCCTCAATGCAAAGGCTCTAGACGCAAATATTGGTGTGAGAGCTAATTCAATCAAGGAAACACTGCATGTTGGTTAAGGGCATATTGAAGAAGGACCAGCCAAGTGGTTCTTGTGGGAGAACAACTCCATTTGCCTCACTAACTTCACACACCATCAGGCTTCCAAGCAGCTCTCAAAGAAACTCAGTTTTCACACTCTATGCTTAGTGCCCTTTGAGTGACTAGGACAGAAATGAAGCTTGGTGAGCATCCCACAAAAACGAATGCTCCACATGCGGGTTTCACATGCTACCAACTCCAAATTCTCACGCAACTTCAGCGCCACAGCCATTTTCAGATAGCCCTCAATGCAAAGGCTCTAGACGCAAATATTGGTGTGAGAGCTAATTCAATCAAGGAAACACTGCATGTTGGTGAAGGGCATATTGAAGAAGGATCAGCCGAGTGGTTCTTGTGGGAGAACAACTCCATTTGGCTCACTAACTTCACACACCATCAGGCTTCCAAGCAGCTCTCAAGGAAACTCAGTTTTCACACTCTATGCTTAGTGCCCTTTGAGTGCATTTTCTAGAAATGAACCTGGTAGAGCATCCCACACAAACGAATGCTCCACATGCGGGTTTCACATGCCACCAACTCCACATTCACAGGCAACTTCAGCACCACAGCCGTTTTCAGATAGCCCTCAATGCAAAGACTCTAGACGCAAATATTGGTGTGAGAGCTAATTCAATCAAGGAAACACTGCATGTTGGTGAAGGGCATATTGAAGAAGGATCAGCCGAGTGGTTCTTGTGGGAGAACAACTCCATTTGGCTCACTAACTTCACACACCATCAGGCTTCCAAGCAGCTCTCAAGGAAACTCAGTTTTCATACTCTATGCTTAGTGCCCTTTGAGTGCGTAGGACTGTAATGAAGTTTGGTGAGCATCCCACACAAACGAATGCTCAACATGCGGGTTTCACATGCCACCAACTCCACATTCTCAGGCAACTTCAGCGCCACAGGTGTTTTCAGATAGCCCTCAATGCAAAGGCTCTAGACGCAAATATTGGTGTGAGAGCTAATTCAATCAAGGAAACACTGCATGTTGGTGAAGGGCATATTGAAGAAGGATCAGCCGAGTGGTTCTTGTGGGAGAACAACTCCATTTGGCTCACTAACTTTACACACCATCAGGCTTCCAAGCAGCTCTCAAGGAAACTCAGTTTTCACACTCTATGCTTAGTGCCCTTTGAGTATCTAGGACTGAAATGAAGCTTGGTGAGCATCCCACAGAAACGAATGCTCCACATGCGTGTTTCAAATGCCACCAACTCCACATTCACAGGCAACTTCAGCGCCACAGCCGTTTTCAGATAGCCCTCAATGCAAAGGCTCTAGATGCAAATATTGTTGTGAGAGCTAATTCAATCAAGGAAACACTGCATGTTGGTGAAGGGCATATTGAAGAAGGATCAGCCGAGTGGTTCTTGTGGGAGAACAACTCCATTTGGCTCACTAACTTCACACACCATCAGGCTTCCAAGCAGCTCTCAAGGAAACTCAGTTTTCATACTCTATGCTTAGTGCCCTTGGAGTACATAGGACTGAAATGAAGCTTGGTGAGCATCCCACACAAACGAATGATCCACATGCGGGTTTCACATGCCACCAACTCCACATTCACAGGCAACTTCAGCGCCACAGCCGTTTTCAGATAGCCCTCAATGCAAAGGCTCTAGACGCAAATATTGGTGTTGGGGATAATTCAATCAAGGAAACACTGCATGTTGGTGAAGGGCATATTGAAGAAGGATCAGCCGAGTGGTTCTTGTGGGAGAACAACTGAATTTGACTCAATAACTTCACACACCATCAGGCTTCCAAGCAGCTCTCAAGGAAACTCAGTTTTCACACTCTATGCTTAGTGCCCTTTAAGTACCTAGGACTGAAATGAAGCTTGGTGAGCATCCCGCACAAACGAATGCTCCACATGCGGGTTTCACATGCCACCATCTCCACATTCACAGGCAACTTCAGCACCACAGCCGTTTTCAGATAGCCCTCAATGCAAAGGCTCTAGACTCAAATATTGGTGTGGAGGATAATCCAATCAAGGAAACACTGCATGTTGGTGAAGGGCATATTGAAGAAGGATCAGCCGAGTGGTTCTTGTGGGAGAACAACTGCATTTGACTCACTAACTTCACACACCATCAGGCTTTCAAGCAGCTCTCAAGGAAACTCAGTTTTCACACTCTATGCTTAGTGCCCTTTGAGTGCATTATCTAGGAATGAACCTGGTAGAGCATCCCACGCAAACGAATGCTCCACATGCGGGTTTCACATGCCACCAACTCCACATTCACAGGCAACTTCAGCGCCACAGCCGTTTTCAGATAGCCCTCAATGCAAAGGCTCTAGACGCAAATATTGGTGTGGGGGATAATTCAATCAAGGAAACACTGCATGTTGGTGAAGGGCATATTGAAGAAGGATCAGCCGAGTGGTTCTTGTGGGAGAACAACTCCATTTGACTCAATAACTTCACACACCATCAGGCTTCCAAGCAGCTCTCAAGGAAACTCAGTTTTCACACTCTATGCTTAGTGCCCTTTAAGTACCTAGGACTGAAATGAAGCTTGGTGAGCATCCCGCACAAACGAATGCTCCACATGCGGGTTTCACATGCCACCAATTCCACATTCACAGGCAACTTCAGCACCACAGCCGTTTTCAGATAGCCCTCAATGCAAAGGCTCTAGACTCAAATATTGGTGTGAGAGCTAATTCAATCAAGGAAGCACTGCATGTTGGTGAAGGGCATATTGAAGAAGGATCAGCCGAGTGGTTCTTGTGGGAGAACAACTCTATTTGGCTCACTAACTTCACACACCATCAGGCTTCCAAGCAGCTCTCAAGGAAACTCAGTTTTCACACTCTATGCTTAGTGCCCTTTGAGTGCATTATCTAGGAATGAACCTGGTAGAGCATCCCACACAAACGAATGCTCCACATGCGGGTTTCACATGCCACCAACTCCACATTCACAGGCAACTTCAGCGCCACAGCCGTTTTCAGATAGCCCTCAATGCAAAGGCTCTAGACGCAAATATTGGTGTGAGAGCTAATTCAATCAAGGAAACACTGCATGTTGCTGAAGCGCATATTGAAGAAGGATCAGCCGAGTGGTTCTTGTGGGAGAACAACTCCATTTGGCTCACTAACTTCACACACCATCAGGCTTCCAAGCAGTTCTCAAGGAAACTCAGTTTTCACACTCTATGCTTAGTGCCCTTTGAGTACCTAGGACTGAAATGAAGCTTGGTGAGCATCCCACACAAATGAATGCTCCACATGCGGGTTTCACATGCCACCAACTCCACATTCACAGGCAACTTCAGCACCACAGCCGTTTTCAGATAGCCCTCAATGCAAAGACTCTAGACGCAAATATTGGTGTGGGGGATAATTCAATCAAGGAAACACTGCATGTTGGTGAAGAGCATATTGAAGAAGGATCAGCCGAGTGGTTCTTGTGGGAAAACAACTCCATTTGGCTCACTAACTTCACACACCATCAGGCTTCCAAGCAACTCTCAAGGAAACTCAGTTTTCACACTCTATGCTTAGTGCCCTTTGAGTGCATTATCTAGGAATGAACCTGGTAGAGCATCCCACACAAACGAATGCTCCACATGCGGGTTTCACATGCCACCAACTCCACATTCACAGGCAACTTCAGCGCCACAGCCGTTTTCAGATAGCCCTCAATGCAAAGGCTCTAGACACAAATATTGGTGTGAGAGCTAATTCAATCAAGGAAACACTGCATGTTGGTGAAGGGCATATTGAAGAAGGATCAGCCGAGTGGTTCTTGTGGGAGAACAACTCTATTTGGCTCACTAACTTCACACACCATCAGGCTTCCAAGCAGCTCTCAAGGAAACTCAGTTTTCACACTCTATGCTTAGTGCCCTTTAAGTACCTAGGACTGAAATGAAGCTTGGTGAGCATCCCGCACAAACGAATGCTCCACATGCCGGTTTCACATGCCACCAACTCCACATTCACAGGCAACTTCAGCACCACAGCCGTTTTCAGATAGCCCTCAATGCAAAGGCTCTAGATGCAAATATTGGTGTGTGAGTTAATTCAATCAAGGAAGCACTGCATGTTGGTGAAGGGCATATTGAAGAAGGATCAGCCGAATGGTTCTTGTGGGAGAACAACTCCATTTGACTCACTAACTTCACACACCATCAGGCTTCCAAGCAGCTCTCAAGGAAACTCAGTTTTCACACTCTATGCTTAGTGCCCTTTGAGTGCATTATCTAGGAATGAACCTGGTAGAGCATCCCACACAAACGAATGCTCCACATGCGGGTTTCACATGCCACCAACTAAACATTCACAGGCAACTTCAGCGCCACAGCCGTTTTCAGATAGCCCTCAATGCAAAGGCTCTAGACGCAAATATTGGTGTGAGAGCTAATTCAATCAAGGAAACACTGCATGTTGGTGAAGGGCATATTGAAGAAGGATCAGCCGAGTGGTTCTTGATGCAGAACAACTCCATTTGGCTCACTAACTTCACACACCATCAGGCTTCCAAGCAGCTCTCAAGGAAACTCAGTTTTCACACTCTATGCTTAGTGCCCTTTGAGTACCTAGGACTGAAATGAAGCTTGGTGAGCATGCCACACAAACGAATGCTCCACATGCGGGTTTCACATGCCACCAACTCCACATTCACAGGCAACTTCAGCGCCACAGCCGTTTTCAGATAGCCCTCAATGCAAAGGCTCTAGATGCAAATATTGGTGTGAGAGCTAATTCAATCAAGGAAACACTGCATGTTGGTGAAGGGCATATTGAAGAAGGATCAGCCGAGTAGTTCTTGTGGGAGAACAACTGCATTTGACTCACTAACTTCACACACCATCAGGCTTCCAAGCAGCTCTCAAGGAAACTCAGTTTTCACACTCTATGCTTAGTGCCCTTTGAGTGCATTATCTAGGAATGAACCTGGTAGAGCATGCCACACAAACGAATGCTCCACATGCGGGTTTCACATGCCACCAACTCCACATTCACAGGCAACTTCAGAGCCACACCCTTTTTCAGATAGCCCTCAATGCAAAGGCTCTAGACGCAAATATTGGTGGGGGATAATTCAATCAAGGAAACACTGCATGTTGGTGAAGGGCATATTGAAGAAGGATCAGCCGAGTGGTTCTTTTGGCAGAACAACTCCATTTGGCTCACTAACTTCACACACCATCAGGCTTCCAAGCAACTCTCAAGGAAACTCAGTTTTCACACTCTATGCTTAGTGCCCTTTGAGTACCTAGGACTGACATGAAGCTTGGTGAGCATTCCACACAAACGAATGCTCCACATGCGGGTTTCGCATGCCACCAACTCCACATTCACAGGCAACTTCAGCACCACAGCCGTTTTCAGATATCCTCAATGCAAAGGCTCTAGACGCAAATATTGGTGTCGGAGCTAATTCAAACAAGGAAACACTGCAAGTTGCTGAAGGGCATATTGAAGAAGGATCAGAGGAGTGGTTCTTGTGGGAGAACAACTGCATTTGACTCACTAACTTCACACACCATCAGGCTTCCAAGCAGCTCTCAAGGAAACTCAGTTTTCACACTCTATGCTTAGTGCCCTTTGAGTACCTAGGACTGAAATGAAGCTTGGTGAGCATCCCACACAAATGAATGATCCACATGCGGGTTTCACATGCCACCAACTCCACATTCACAGGCAACTTCAGCGCCACAGCCGTTTTCAGATAGCCCTCAATGCAAAGGCTCTAGACGCAAATATTTGTGTGGAGGATAATCCAATCAAGGAAACACTGCATGTTGGTGAAGGGCATATTGAAGAAGGATCAGCCGAGTGGTTCTTGTGGCAGAACAACTCCATTTGGCTCACTAGCTTCACACACCATCAGGCTTCCAAGCATCTCTCAAGGAAACTCAGTTTTCACACTCTATGCTTAGTGCCCTTTGAGTACCTAGGACTGACATGAAGCTGGTAGAGCATCCCACACAAACGAATGCTCCACATGCGGGTTTCACATGCCACCAACTCCACATTCACAGGCAACTTCAGCGCCACAGCCGTTTTCAGATAGCCCTCAATGCAAAGGCTCTAGACGCAAATATTGGTGTGAGAGCTAATTCAATCAAGGAAACACTGCATGTTGGTGAAGGGCATATTGAAGAAGGATCAGCCGAGTGGTTCTTGATGCAGAACAACTCCATTTGGCTCACTAACTTCACACACCATCAGGCTTCCAAGCAGCTCTCAAGGAAACTCAGTTTTCACACTCTATGCTTAGTGCCCTTTGAGTACCTAGGACTGAAATGAAGCTTGGTGAGCATGCCACACAAACGAATGCTCCACATGCGGGTTTCACATGCCACCAACTCCACATTCACAGGCAACTTCAGCGCCACAGCCGTTTTCAGATAGCCCTCAATGCAAAGGCTCTAGACGCAAATATTGGTGTGAGAGCTAATTCAATCAAGGAAACACTGCATGTTGGTGAAGGGCATATTGAAGAAGGATCAGCCGAGTAGTTCTTGTGGGAGAACAACTGCATTTGACTCACTAACTTCACACACCATCAGGCTTCCAAGCAACTCTCAAGGAAACTCAGTTTTCACACTCTATGCTTAGTGCCCTTTGAGTGCATTATCTAGGAATGAACCTGGTAGAGCATGCCACACAAACGAATGCTCCACATGCGGGTTTCACATGCCACCAACTCCACATTCACAGGCAACTTCAGAGCCACACCCTTTTTCAGATAGCCCTCAATGCAAAGGCTCTAGACGCAAATATTGGTGGGGGATAATTCAATCAAGGAAACACTGCATGTTGGTGAAGGGCATATTGAAGAAGGATCAGCCGAGTGGTTCTTGTGGGAGAACAACTCCATTTGGCTCACTAACTTCACACACCATCAGGCTTCCAAGCAGCTCTCAAGGAAACTCAGTTTTCACACTCTATGCTTAGTGCCCTTTGAGTACCTAGGACTGACATGAAGCTTGGTGAGCATCCGACACAAACGAATGCTCCACATGCGGGTTTCGCATGCCACCAACTCCACATTCACAGGCAACTTCAGCACCACAGCCGTTTTCAGATAGCCCTCAATGCAAAGGCTCTAGACGCAAATATTGGTGTGGGAGCTAATTCAAACAAGGAAACACTGCAAGTTGCTGAAGGGCATATTGAAGAAGGATCAGAGGAGTGGTTCTTGTGGGAGAACAACTCCATTTGACTCAATAACTTCACACACCATCAGGCTTCCAAGCAGCTCTCAAGGAAACTCAGTTTTCACACTCTATGCTTAGTGCCCTTTGAGTACCTAGGACTGAAATGAAGCTTGGTGAGCATCCCACACAAATGAATGATCCACATGCGGGTTTCACATGCCACCAACTCCACATTCACAGGCAACTTCAGCGCCACAGCCGTTTTCAGATAGCCCTCAATGCAAAGGCTCTAGATGCAAATATTGGTGTGAGAGCTAATTCAATCAAGGAAGCACTGCATGTTGGTGAAGGGCATATTGAAGAAGGATCAGCCGAGTGGTTCTTGTGGGAGAACAACTCCATTTGGCTCACTAACTTCACACACCATCAGGCTTATAAGCAGCTCTCAAGGAAACTCAGTTTTCACACTCTATGCTTAGTGCCCTTTGAGTGCATTATCTAGGAATGAACCTGGTAGAGCATCCCACACAAACGAATGCTCCACATGCGGGTTTCACATGCCACCAACTCCACATTCACAGGCAACTTCAGCACCACAGCCGTTTTCAGATAGCCCTCAATGCAAAGACTCTAGACACAAATATTGGTATGAGAGCTAATTCAATCAAGGAAACACTGCATGTTGGTGAAGGGCATATTGAAGAAGGATCAGCCGAGTGGTTCTTGTGGCAGAACAACTCCATTTGGCTCACTAACTTCACACACCATCAGGCTTCCAAGCAACTCTCAAGGAAACTCAGTTTTCACACTCTATGCTTAGTGCCCTTTGAGTGCATTATCTAGGAATGAACCTGGTAGAGCATCCCACACAAACGAATGCTCCACATGCGGGTTTCACATGCCACCAACTCCACATTCACAGGCAACTTCAGCGCCACAGCCGTTTTCAGATAGCCCTCAATGCAAAGGCTCTAGACGCAAATATTGGTGTGAGAGCTAATTCAATCAAGGAAACACTGCATGTTGGTGAAGGGCATATTGAAGAAGGATCAGCCGAGTGGTTCTTGTGGGAGAACATCTCCATTTGGCTCACTAACTTCACACACCATCAGGCTTCCAAGCAGCTCTCAAGGAAACTCAGTTTTCACACTCTATGCTTAGTGCCCTTTGAGTACCTAGGACTGAAATGAAGCTTGGTGAGCATCCCACACAAATGAATGCTCCACATGCGGGTTTCACATGCTACCAACTCCACATTCACAGGCAACTTCAGCACCACAGCCGTTTTCAGATAGCCCTCAATGCAAAGACTCTAGACACAAATATTGGTGTGAGAGCTAATTCAATCAAGGAAACACTGCATGTTGGTGAAGGGCATATTGAAGAAGGATCAGCCGAGTGGGTCTTGTGGGACAACAACTCCATTTGGGTCACTAACTTCACACACCATCAGGCTTCCAAGCAGCTCTCAAGGAAACTCAGTTTCACACTCTATGCTTAGTGCCCTGTGAGTACCTAGGACTGAAATGAAGCTTGGTGAGCATCCGACACAAACGAATGCTCCACATGCGGGTTTCACATGCCACCAACTCCACATTCACAGGCAACTTCAGCGCCACAGCCGTTTTCAGATAGTCCTCAATGCAAAGACTCTACACGCAAATATTGGTGTGAGAGTTAATTCAATCAAGGAAACATTGCATGTTGGTGAAGGGCATATTGAAGAAGGATCAGCCGAGTGGTTCTTGTGGCAGAACAACTCCATTTGACTCACTAACTTCACACACCATCAGGCTTCCAAGCAGCTCTCAAGGAAACTCAGTTTTCACACTCTATGCTTAGTGCCCTTTGAGTGCATTATCTAGGAATGAACCTGGTAGAGCATCCCACACAAACGAATGCTCCACATGCGTGTTTCACATGCCACCAACTCCACATTCACAGGCAACTTCAGCGCCACAGCCGTTTTCAGATAGCCCTCAATGCAAAGGCTCTAGACGCAAATATTGGTGTGAGAGCTAATTCAATCAAGGAAACACTGCATGTTGGTGAAGGGCATATTGAAGAAGGATCAGCCGAGTGGTTCTTGTGGGAGAACAACTCCATTTGGCTCACTAACTTCACACACCATCAGGCTTCCAAGCAGCTCTCAAGGAAACTCAGTTTTCACACTCTATGCTTAGTGCCCTTTGAGTGCATTATCTAGGAATGAACCTGGTAGATCATCCCACACAAACGAATGCTCCACATGCGGGTTTCACATGCCACCAACTCCACATTCACAGCACCTTCAGCGCCACAGCCGTTTTCAGATAGCCCTCAATGCAAAGGCTCTAGACGCAAATATTGGTGTGAGAGCTAATTCAATCAAGGAAACACTGCATGTTGCTGAAGGGCATATTGAAGAAGGATCAGCCGAGTGGTTCTTGTGGGAGAACAACTCCATTTGGCTCACTAACTTCACACACCATCAGGCTTCCAAGCAGCTCTCAAGGAAACTCAGTTTTCACACTCTATGCTTAGTGCCCTTTGAGTACCTAGGAATGAAATAACCTGGTAGAGCATGCCACACAAACGAATGCTCCACATGCGGGTTTCACATGCCACCAACTCCACATTCTCACGCAACTTCAGCGCCACAGCCGTTTTCAGATAGCCCTCAATGCAAAGGCTCTAGACGCAAATATTGGTGTGAGAGCTAATTCAATCAAGGAAACACTGCATGTTGGTGAAGGGCATATTGAAGAAGGATCAGCCGAGTGGTTCTTGTGGGAGAACCACTCCATTTGGCTCACTAACTTCACACACCATCAGGCTTCCAAGCAGCTCTCAAGGAAACTCAGTTTTCACACTCTATGCTTAGTACCCTTTGAGTGCCTAGGACTGAAATGAAGCTTGGTGGACATCCCACACAAACGAATGCTCCACATGCGGGTATCACATGCCACCAACTCCACATTCACAGGCAACATCAACGCCACAGCCGTTTTCAGATAGCCCTCAATGCAAAGGCTCTAGACGCAAATATTGGTGTGAGAGCTAATTCAATCAAGGAAACACTGCATGTTGCTGAAGGGCATATTGAAGAAGGATCAGCCGAGTGGTTCTTGTGGCAGAACAACTCGATTTGGCTCACTAACTTCACACACCATCAGGCTTCCAAGCAGCTCTCAAGGAAACTCAGTTTTCACACTCTATGCTTAGTGCCCTTTGAGTGCATTATCTAGGAATGAACCTGGTAGAGCATCCCACACAAACGAATGCTCCACATGCGGTTTTCACATGCCACCAACTCCACATTCACAGCACCTTCAGCGCCACAGCCGTTTTCAGATAGCCCTCAATGCAAAGGCTCTAGACGCAAATATTGGTGTGAGAGCTAATTCAATCAAGGAAACACTGCATGTTGGTGAAGGGCATATTGAAGAAGGATCAGCCGAGTGGTTCTTGTGGCAGAACAACTCCATTTGGCTCACTAACTTCACACACCATCAGGCTTCCAAGCAGCTCTCACGGAAACTCAGTTTTCACACTCTATACTTAGTGCCCTTTGAGTGCATTATCTAGGAATGAACCTGGTAGAGCATTCCACACAAACGAATGCTCCACATGCGGGTTTCACATGCCACCAACTCCACATTCACAGGCAACTTCAGCGCCACAGCCGTTTTCAGATAGCCCTCAATGCAAAGGCTCTAGACGCAAATATTGGTGTGAGAGCTAATTCAATCAAGGAAACAACACATGTTGCTGAAGGGCATATTGAAAAAGGATCAGCCGAGTGGTTCTTGTGGGAGAACAACTCCATTTGGCTCACTAACTTCACACACCATCAGGCTTCCAAGCAGCTCTCAAGGAAACTCAGTTTTCACACTCTATGCTTAGTGCCCTTTGAGTGCATTATCTAGGAATGAACCTGGTAGAGCATCCCACACAAACGAATGCTCCACATGCGTGTTTCACATGCCACCAACTCCACATTCACAGGCAACTTCAGCGCCACAGCCGTTTTCAGATAGCCCTCAATGCAAAGGCTCTAGACGCAAATATTGGTGTGAGAGCTAATTCAATCAAGGAAACACTGCATGTTGGTGAAGGGCATATTGAAGAAGGATCAGCCGAGTGGTTCTTGTGGGAGAACAACTCCATTTGGCTCACTAACTTCACACCATCAGGCTTCCAAGCAGCTCTCAAGGAAACTCAGTTTTCACACTCTATGCTTAGTGCCCTTTGCGTGCATTATCTAGGAATGAACCTGGTAGAGCATGCCACACAAACGAATGCTCCACATGCGTGTTTCACATGCCACCAACTCCGCATTGACAGGCAACTTCAGCGCCACAGCCGTTTTCAGATAGCCCTCAATGCAAAGGCTCTAGACGCAAATATTGGTGTGAGAGCTAATTCAATCAAGGAAACACCGCATGTTGCTGAAGGGCATATTGAAGAAGGATCAGCCGAGTGGTTCTTGTGGGAGAACAACTCCATTTGGCTCACTAACTTCACACACCATCAGGCTTCCAAGCAGCTCTCAAGGAAACTCAGTTTTCACACTCTATGCTTAGTGCCCTTTGAGTGCCTAGGACTGAAATGAAGCTTGGTGAGCATCCCACACAAACGAATGCTCCACATGCGGGTTTCACATGCCACCAACTCCACATTCACAGGCAACTTCAGCGCCACAGCCGTTTTCAGATAGCCCTCAATGCAAAGGCTCTAGACGCAAATATTGGTGTGAGAGCTAATTCAATCAAGGAAACACTGCATGTTGGTGAAGGGCATATTGAAGAAGGATCAGCCGAGTGGTTCTTGTGGCAGAACAACTCCATTTGGCTCACTAACTTCACACACCATCAGGCTTCCAAGCAGCTCTCAAGGAAACTCAGTTTTCACACTCTATGCTTAGTACCCTTTGAGTGCCTAGGACTGAAATGAAGCTTGGTGAGCATCCCACACAAACGAATGCTCCACATGCGGGTTTCACATGCCACCAACTCCACATTCACAGGCAACATCAATGCCACAGCCGTTTTCAGATAGCCCTCAATGCAAAGGCTCTAGACGCAAATATTGGTGTGAGAGCTAATTCAATCAAGGAAACACTGCATGTTGGTGAAGGGCATATTGAAGAAGGATCAGCCGAGTGGTTCTTGTGGGAGAACAACTCCATTTGGCTCACTAACTTCACACACCATCAGGCTTCCAAGCAGCTCTCAAGGAAACTCAGTTTTCACACTCTATGCTTAGTGCCCTTTGAGTGCATTATCTAGGAATGAACCTGGTAGAGCATCCCACACAAACGAATGCTCCACATGCCGTTTTCACATGCCACCAACTCCACATTCACAGCACCTTCAGCGCCACAGCCGTTTTCAGATAGCCCTCAATGCAAAGGCTCTAGACGCAAATATTGGTGTGAGAGCTAATTCAATCAAGGAAACACTGCATGTTGGTGAAGGGCATATTGAAGAAGGATCAGCCGAGTGGTTCTTGTGGGAGAACAACTCCATTTGGCTCACTAACTTCACACACCATCAGGCTTCCAAGCAGCTCTCAAGGAAACTCAGTTTTCACACTCTATGCTTAGTGCCCTTTGAGTGCATTATCTAGGAATGAACCTGGTAGAGCATCCCACAAAAACGAATGCTCCACATGCGGGTTTCACATGCCACCAACTCCACATTCACAGGCAACTTCAGCGCCACAGCCGTTTTCAGATAGCCCTCAATGCAAAGGCTCTAGACGCAAATATTGGTGTGAGAGCTAATTCAATCAAGGAAACACTGCATGTTGCTGAAGGGCATATTGAAGAAGGATCAGCCGAGTGGTTCTTGTGGGAGAACCACTCCATTTGGCTCACTAACTTCACACACCATCAGGCTTCCAAGCAGCTCTCAAGGAAACTCAGTTTTCACACTCTATGCTTAGTGCCCTTTGAGTGCCTAGGACTGAAATGAAGCTTGGTGAGCATCCCACACAAACGAATGCTCCACATGCGGGTTTCACATGCCACCAACTCCACATTCACAGGCAAGTTCAGCGCCACAGCCGTTTTCAGATAGCCCTCAATGCAAAGGCTCTAGACGCAAATATTGGTGTGAGAGGTAATTCAATCAAGGAAACACTGCATGTTGGTGAAGGGCATATTGAAGAAGGATCAGCCGAGTGGTTCTTGTGCAGAACAACTCCATTTGGCTCACTAACTTCACACACCATCAGGCTTCCAAGCAGCTCTCAAGGAAACTCAGTTTTCACACTCTATGCTTAGTGCCCTTTGAGTGCATTATCTAGGAATGAACCTGGTAGAGCATCCCACACAAACGAATGCTCCACATGCGGGTTTCACATGCCACCAACTCCACATTCACAGCACCTTCAGCGCCACAGCCGCTTTCAGATAGCCCTCAATGCAAAGGCTCTAGACGCAAATATTGGTGTGAGAGCTAATTCAATCAAGGAAACACTGCATGTTGGTGAAGGGCATATTGAAGAAGGATCAGCCGAGTGGTTCTTGTGGGAGAACAACTCCATTTGGCTCACTAACTTCACACACCATCAGGCTTCCAAGCAGCTCTCAAGGAAACTCAGTTTTCACACTCTATGCTTAGTGCCCTTTGAGTGCATTATCTAGGAATGAACCTGGTAGAGCATCCCACACAAACGAATGCTCCACATGCGGGTTTCACATGCCACCAACTCCACATTCACAGGCAACTTGAGCGCCACAGCCGTTTTCAGATAGCCCTCAATGCAAAGGCTCTAGACGCAAATATTGGTGTGAGAGCTAATTCAATCAAGGAAACAACACATGTTGCTGAAGGGCATATTGAAGAAGGATCAGCCGAGTGGTTCTTGTGGGAGAACCACTCCATTTGGCTCACTAACTTCACACACCATCAGGCTTCCAAGCAGCTCTCAAGGAAACTCAGTTTTCACACTCTATGCTTAGTACCCTTTGAGTGCCTAGGACTGAAGTGAAGCTTGGTGAGCATCCCACACAAACGAATGCTCCACATGCGGGTTTCACATGCCACCAACTCCACATTCACAGGCAACATCAACGCCACAGCCGTTTTCAGTTAGCCCTCAATACAAAGGCTCTAGACGCACATATTGGTGTGAGAGCTAATTCAATCAAGGAAACACTGCATGTTGCTGAAGGGCATATTGAAGAAGGATTAGCCGAGTGGTTCTTGTGGCAGAACAACTCCATTTGGCTCACTAACTTCACACACCATCAGGCTTCCAAGCAGCTCTCAAGGAAACTCAGTTTTCACACTCTATGCTTAGTGCCCTTTGAGTGCATTATCTAGGAATGAACCTGGTAGAGCATCCGACACAAACGAATGCTCCACATGCGGGTTTCACATGCCACCAACTCCACATTCACAGGCAACTTCAGTGCCACAGCCGTTTTCAGATAGCCCTCAATGCAAAGGCTCTAGACGCAAATATTGGTGTGAGAGCTAATTCAATCAAGGAAACAACACATGTTGCTGAAGGGCATATTGAAAAAGGATCAGCCGAGTGGTTCTTGTGGGAGAACCACTCCATTTGGCTCACTAACTTCACACACCATCAGGCTTCCAAGCAGCTCTCAAGGAAACTCAGTTTTCACACTCTATGCTTAGTACCCTTTGAGTGCCTAGGACTGAAATGAAGCTTGGTGAGCATCCCACACAAACGAATGCTCCACATGCGGGTTTCACATGCCACCAACTCCACATTCACAGGCAACTTCAATGCCACAGCCTTTTTCAGATAGCCCTCAATGCAAAGGCTCTAGACGCAAATATTGGTGTGAGAGCTAATTCAATCAAGGAAACACTGCATGTTGGTGAAGGGCATATTGAAGAAGGATCAGCCGAGTGGTTCTTGTGGGAGAACAACTCCATTTGGCTCACTAACTTCACACACCATCAGGCTTCCAAGCAGCTCTCAAGGAAACTCAGTTTTCACACTCTATGCTTAGTGCCCTTTGAGTGCATTATCTAGGAATGAACCTGGTAGAGCATCCCACACAAACGAATGCTCCACATGCGGGTTTCACATGCCACCAACTCCACATTCACAGGCAACTTCAGCGCCACAGCCGTTTTCAGATAGCCCTCAATGCAAAGGCTCTAGACGCAAATATTGGTGTGAGAGCTAATTCAATCAAGGAAACACTGCATGTTGGTGAAGGGCATATTGAAGAAGGATCAGCCGAGTGGTTCTTGTGGGAGAACAACTCCATTTGGCTCACTAACTTCACACACCATCAGGCTTCCAAGCAGCTCTCAAGGAAACTCAGTTTTCACACTCTATGCTTAGTGCCCTTTGAGTGCATTATCTAGGAATGAACCTGGTAGAGCATCCCACACAAACGAATGCTCCACATGCGGGTTTCACATGCCACCAACTCCACATTCACAGGCAACTTCAGCGCCACAGCCGTTTTCAGATAGCCCTCAATGCAAAGGCTCTAGACGCAAATATTGGTGTGAGAGCTAATTCAATCAAGGAAACACTGCATGTTGGTGAAGGGCATATTGAAGAAGGATGAGCCGAGTGGTTCTTGTGGGAGAACAACTCCATTTGGCTCACTAACTTCACACACCATCAGGCTTCCAAGCAGCTCTCAAGGAAACTCAGTTTTCACACTCTATGCTTAGTGCCCTTTGAGTGCATTATCTAGGAATGAACCTGGTAGAGCATCCCACGCAAACGAATGCTCCACATGCGGGTTTCACATGCCACCAACTCCACATTCACAGGCAACTTCAGCGCCACAGCCGTTTTCAGATAGCCCTCAATGCAAAGGCTCTAGACGCAAATATTGGTGTGAGAGCTAATTCAATCAAGGAAACACTGCATGTTGGTGAAGGGCATATTGAAGAAGGATCAGCCGAGTGGTTCTTGTGGGAGAACAACTCCATTTGGCTCACTAACTTCACACACCATCAGGCTTCCAAGCAGCTCTCAAGGAAACTCAGTTTTCACACTCTATGCTTAGTGCCCTTTGAGTGCATTATCTAGGAATGAACCTGGTAGAACATCCCACACGAACGAATGCTCCACATGCGGGTTTCACATGCCACCAACTCCACATTCTCACGCAACTTCAGCGCCACAGCCGTTTTCAGATAGCCCTCAATGCAAAGGCTCTTGATGCAAATATTGGTGTGAGAGCTAATTCAATCCAGGAAACACTGCATGTTGGTGAAGGGCATATTGAAGAAGGATCAGCCGAGTGGTTCTTGTGGGAGAACCACTCCATTTGGCTCACTAACTTCACACACCATCAGGCTTCCAAGCAGCTCTCAAGGAAACTCAGTTTTCACACTCTATGCTTAGTACCCTTTGAGTGCCTAGGACTGAAATGAAGCTTGGTGAGCATCCCACACAAACAAATGCTCCACATGCGGGTTTCACATGCCACCAACTCCACATTCACAGGCAACTTGAGCGCCACAGCCGTTTTCAGATAGCCCTCAATGCAAAGGCTCTAGACGCAAATATTGGTGTGAGAGCTAATTCAATCAAGGAAACACTGCATGTTGGTGAAGGGCATATTGAAGAAGGATCAGCCGAGTGGTTCTTGTGGCAGAACAACTCCATTTGGCTCACTAACTTCACACACCATCAGGCTTCCAAGCAGCTCTCAAGGAAACTCAGTTTTCACACTCTATGCTTAGTGCCCTTTGAGTGCATTATCTACGAATGAACCTGGTAGAGCATCCCACACGAACGAATGCTCCACATGCGGGTTTCACATGCCACCAACTCCACATTCACAGGCAACTTCAGCGCCACAGCCGTTTTCAGATAGCCCTCAATGCAAAGGCTCTAGATGCAAATATTGGTGTGAGAGCTAATTAAATCAAGGAAACACTGCATGTTGCTGAAGGGCATATTGAAGAAGGATCAGCCGAGTGGTTCTTGTGGAGAACAACTCCATTTGGCTCACTAACTTCACACACCATCAGGCTTCCAAGCAGCTCTCAAGGAAACTCAGTTTTCACACTCTATGCTTAGTACCCTTTGAGTGCCTAGGACTGAAATGAAGCTTGGTGAGCATCCCACACAAACAAATGCTCCACATGCGTGTTTCACATGCCACCAACTCCACATTCACAGGCAACTTGAGCGCCACAGCCGTTTTCAGATAGCCCTCAATGCAAAGGCTCTAGACGCAAATATTGGTGTGAGAGCTAATTCAATCAAGGAAACACTGCATGTTGGTGAAGGGCATATTGAAGAAGGATCAGCCGAGTGGTTCTTGTGGCAGAACAACTCCATTTGGCTCACTAACTTCACACCATCAGGCTTCCAAGCAGCTCTCAAGGAAACTCAGTTTTCACACTCTATGCTTAGTGCCCTTTGCGTGCATTATCTAGGAATGAACCTGGTAGAGCATCCCACACAAACGAATGCTCCACATGCGGGTTTCACATGCCACCAACTCCACATTCACAGGCAACTTCAGCGCCACAGCCGTTTTCAGATAGCCCTCAATGCAAAGGCTCTAGACGCAAATATTGGTGTGAGAGCTAATTCAATCAAGGAAACACCACATGTTGCTGAAGGGCATATTGAAGAAGGATCAGCCGAGTGGTTCTTGTGGGAGAACCACTCCATTTGGCTCACTAACTTCACACACCATCAGGCTTCCAAGCAGCTCTCAAGGAAACTCAGTTTTCACACTCTATGCTTAGTACCCTTTGAGTGCCTAGGACTGAAATGAAGCTTGGTGAGCATCCCACACATACGAATGCTCCACATGCGGGTTTCACATGCCACCAACTCCACATTCACAGGCAACATCAATGCCACAGCCGTTTTCAGATAGCC
>NW_026697740.1:0-25586 GCF_030435755.1 Ochotona princeps
TCTGGTAGAGCATCCCACACAAACGAATGCTCCACATGCGGGTTTCACATGCCACCAACTCACATTCACAGGCAACTTCAGCGCCACGGCCGTTTTCAGATAGCCCTCAATGCAAAGGCTGTAGACACAAATATTGGTGTGAGAGCTAATTCAATCAAGGAAACACTGCATGTTGGTGAAGGGCATATTGAAGAAGGATCAGCCGAGTGGTTCTTGTGGGAGAACAACTCCATTTGGCTCACTAACTTCACACACCATCAGGCTTCCAAGCAGCTCTCAAGGAAACTCAGTTTTCACACTCTATGCTTAGTGCCCTATGAGTGCCTAGGACTGAAATGAAGCTTGGTGATCATCCCACACAAACGAATGCTCCACATGCGGGTTTCACATGCCACCAACTCCACATTCACAGGCAACTTCAGAGCCACAGCCGTTTTCAGATAGCCCTCAATGCAAAGGCTCTAGACGCAAAATATTGGTGTGAGAGCTAATTCAATCAAGGAAACACTGCATGTTGGTGAAGGGCATATTGAAGAAGGATCAGCCGAGTGGTTCTTGTGGAGAACAACTCCATTTGGCTCACTAACTTCACACACCATCAGGCTTCCAAGCAGCTCTCAAGGAAACTCAGTTTTCACACTCTATGCTTAGTGCCCTATGAGTGCATAGGACTGAAATGAAGCTTGGTGATCATCCCACACAAACGAATGCTCCACATGCGGTTTTCACATGCCACCAACTCCACATTCACAGGCAACTTCAGAGCCACAGCCGTTTTCAGATAGCCCTCAATGCAAAGGCTCTAGACGCAAATATTGGTGTGAGAGCTAATTCAATCAAGGAAACACTGCATGTTGGTGAAGGGCATATTGAAGAAGGATCAGCCGAGTGGTTCTTGTGGGAGAACAACTCCATTTGGCTCACTAACTTCACACACCATCAGGCTTCCAAGCAGCTCTCAAGGAAACTCAGTTTTCACACTCTATGCTTAGTGCCCTTTGAGTGCATTATCTAGGAATGAACCTGGTAGAGCATCCCACACAAACGAATGCTCCACATGCGGGTTTCACATGCCACCAACTCCACATTCACAGGCAACTTCAGCGCCACAGCCGTTTTCAGATAGCCCTCAATGCAAAGGCTCTAGACGCAAATATTGGTGTGAGAGCTAATTCAATCAAGGAAACACTGCATGTTGGTGAAGGGCATATTGAAGAAGGATCAGCCGAGTGGTTCTTGTGGGAGAACAACTCCATTTGGCTCACTAACTTCACACACCCATCAGGCTTCCAAGCAGCTCTCAGGAAACTCAGTTTTCACACTCTATGCTTAGTGACCTTTGAGTGCATTAACTAGGAATGAACCTGGTAGAGCATCCCACACAAACGAATGCTCCACATGCGGGTTTCACATGCCACCAACTCCACATTCACAGGCAACTTCAGCGCCACAGGCGTTTTCAGATAGTTCTCAATGCAAAGGCTCTAGACGCAAATATTGGTGTGAGAGCTAATTCAATCAAGGAAACACTGCATGTTGGTGAAGGGCATATTGAAGAAGTATCAGCTGAGTGGTTCTTGTGGGACAACAACTCCATTTGGCTCACTAACTTCACACACCATCAGGCTTCCAAGCAGCTCTCAAGGAAACTCAGTTTTCACACTCTATGCTTAGTGCCCTTTGAGTGCATTATCTAGGAATGAACCTGGTAGAGCATCCCACACAAACGAATGCTCCACATGCGGGTTTCACATGCCACCAACTCCACATTCACAGGCAACTTCAGCGCCACCGCCGTTTTCAGATAGCCCTCAATGCAAAGGCTCTAGACGCAAATATTGGTGTGAGAGCTAATTCAATCAAGGAAACACTGCATGTTGGTGAAGGGCATATTGAAAAGGATCAGCCGAGTGGTTCTTGTGGGAGAACAACTCCATTTGGCTCACTAACTTCACACACCATCAGGCTTCCAAGCAGCTCTCAAGGAAACTCAGTTTTCACACTCTATGCTTAGTGCCCTTTGTGTGCCTAGGACTGAAATGAAGCTTGGTGATCATCCCACACAAACGAATGCTCCACATGCGGGTTTCACATGCCACCAACTCCACATTCACAGGCAACTTCAGCGCCACAGCCGTTTTCAGATAGCCCTCAATGCAAAGGCTCTAGACGCAAATATTGGTGTGAGAGCTAATTCAATCAAGGAAACACTGCATGTTGGTGAAGGGCATATTGAAAAGGATCAGCCGAGTGGTTCTTGTGGGAGAACAACTCCATTTGGCTCACTAACTTCACACACCATCAGGCTCCAAGCAGCTCTCAAGGAAACTCAGTTTTCACACTCTATGCTTAGTGCCCTTTGAGTGCATTATCTAGGAATGAACCTGGTAGAGCATCCCACACAAACGAATGCTCCACATTCGGTTTCACATGCCACCAACTCCACATTCACAGGCAACTTCAGCGCCACAGCCGTTTTCAGATAGCCCTCAATGCAAAGGCTCTAGACGCAAATATTGGTGTGAGAGCTAATTCAATCAAGGAAACACTGCATGTTGGTGAAGGGCATATTGAAAAGGATCAGTCGAGTGGTTCTTGTGGGAGAACAACTCCATTTGGCTCACTAACTTCACACACCATCAGGCTTCCAAGCAGCTCTCAAGGAAACTCAGTTTTCACACTCTATGCTTAGTGACCTTTGAGTGCATTAACTAGGAATGAACCTGGTAGAGCATCCCACACAAACGAATGCTCCACATGCGGGTTTCACATGCCACCAACTCCACATTCACAGGCAACTTCAGCGCCACAGCCGTTTTCAGATAGTTCTCAATGCAAAGGCTCTAGACGCAAATATTGTGGTGAGAGCTAATTCAATCAAGGAAACACTGCATGTTGGTGAAGGGCATATTGAAGAAGTATCAGCTGAGTGGTTCTTGTGGGACAACAACTCCATTTGGCTCACTAACTTCACACACCATCAGGCTTCCAAGCAGCTCTCAAGGAAACTCAGTTTTCACACTCTATGCTTAGTGCCCTTTGAGTGCATTATCTAGGAATGAACCTGGTAGAGCATCCCACACAAACGAATGCTCCACATGCGGGTTTCACATGCCACCAACTCCACATTCACAGGCAACTTCAGCGCCACCGCCGTTTTCAGATAGCCCTCAATGCAAAGGCTCTAGACACAAATATTGGTGTGAGAGCTAATTCAATCAAGGAAACACTGCATGTTGGTGAAGGGCATATTGAAGAAGGATCAGCCGAGTGGTTCTTGTGGGAGAACAACTCCATTTGGCTCACTAACTTCACACACCATCAGGCTTCCAAGCAGCTCTCAAGGAAACTCAGTTTTCACACTCTATGCTTAGTGCCCTATGAGTGCCTAGGACTGAAATGAAGCTTGGTGATCATCCCACACAAACGAATGCTCCACATGCGGGTTTCACATGCCACCAACTCACATTCACAGGCAACTTCAGCGCCACAGCTTGTTTTCAGATAGCCCTCAATGCAAAGGCTCTAGACGCAAATATTGGTGTGAGAGCTAATTCAATCAAGGAAACACTGCATGTTGGTGAAGGGCATATTGAAAGGATCAGCCGAGTGGTTCTTGTGGGAGAACAACTCCATTTGGCTCACTAACTTCACACACCATCAGGCTTCCAAGCAGCTCTCAAGGAAACTCAGTTTCACACTCTATGCTTAGTGCCCTTTGAGTGCATTATCTAGGAATGAACCTGGTAGAGCATCCCACACAAATGAATGCTCCACATGCGGGTTTCACATGCCACCAACTCCACATTCACAGGCAACTTCAGCGCACAGCCGTTTTCAGATAGCCCTCAATGCAAAGGCTCTAGACGCAAATATTGGTGTGAGAGCTAATTCAATCAAGGAAACACTGCATGTTGGTGAAGGGCATATGAAAAGGATCAGCCGAGTGGTTCTTGTGGGAGAACAACTCCATTTGGCTCACTAACTTCACACACCATCAGGCTTCCAAGCAGCTCTCAAGGAAACTCAGTTTTCACACTCTATGCTTAGTGCCCTATGAGTGCCTAGGACTGAAATGAAGCTTGGTGATCATCCCACACAAACGAATGCTCCACATGCGGTTTTCACATGCCACCAACTCCACATTCACAGGCAACTTCAGCGCCACAGCCGTTTTCAGATAGCCCTCAATGCAAAGGCTCTAGACGCAAATATTGGTGTGAGAGCTAATTCAATCAAGGAAACACTGCATGTTGGTGAAGGGCATATTGAAAAGGATCAGCCGAGTGGTTCTTGTGGGAGAACAACTCCATTTGGCTCACTAACTTCACACACCATCAGGCTTCCAAGCAGCTCTCAAGGAAACTCAGTTTTCACACTCTATGCTTAGTGCCCTTTGAGTGCATTATCTAGGAATGAACCTGGTAAGAGCATCCCACACAAATGAATGCTCCACATGCGGGTTTCACATGCCACCAACTCCACATTCTCAGGCAACTTCAGCGCCACAGCCGTTTTCAGATAGCCCTCAATGCAAAGGCTCTAGACGCAAATATTGGTGTGAGAGCTAATTCAATCAAGGAAACACTGCATGTTGGTGAAGGGCATATTGAAGAAGGATCAGCCGAGTGGTTCTTGTGGGAGAACAACTCCATTTGGCTCACTAACTTCACACACCATCAGGCTTCCAAGCAGCTCTCAAGGAAACTCAGTTTTCACACTCTATGCTTAGTGCCCTTTGAGTGCATTATCTAGGAATGAACCTGGCAGAGCATCCCACACAAACGAATGCTCCACATTCGGGTTTCACATGCCACCAACTCCACATTCACAGGCAACTTCAGCGCCACAGCCGTTTTCAGATAGCCCTCAATGCAAAGGCTCTAGACGCAAATATTGGTGTGAGAGCTAATTCAATCAAGGAAACACTGCATGTTGGTGAAGGGCATATTGAAGAAGGATCAGCCGAGTGGTTCTTGTGGGAGAACAACTCCATTTGGCTCACTAACTTCACACACCATCAGGCTTCCAAGCAGCTCTCAAGGAAACTCAGTTTTTCACACTCTATGCTTAGTGCCCTTTGAGTGCATTATCTAGGAATGAACCTGGTAGAGCATCCACACAAACGAATGCTCCACATTCGGGTTTCACATGCCACCAACTCCACATTCACAGGCAACTTCAGCGCCACAGCCGTTTTCAGATAGCCCTCAATGCAAAGGCTCTAGACGCAAATATTGGTGTGAGAGCTAATTCAATCAAGGAAACACTGCATGTTGGTGAAGGGCATATTGAAAAGGATCAGTCGAGTGGTTCTTGTGGGAGAACAACTCCATTTGGCTCACTAACTTCACACACCATCAGGCTTCCAAGCAGCTCTCAAGGAAACTCAGTTTTCACACTCTATGCTTAGTGACCTTTGAGTGCATTAACTAGGAATGAACCTGGTAGAGCATCCCACACAAACGAATGCTCCACATGCGGGTTTCACATGCCACCAACTCCACATTCACAGGCAACTTCAGCGCCACAGCCGTTTTCAGATAGTTCTCAATGCAAAGGCTCTAGACGCAAATATTGGTGTGAGAGCTAATTCAATCAAGGAAACACTGCATGTTGGTGAAGGGCATATTGAAGAAGTATCAGCTGAGTGGTTCTTGTGGGACAACAACTCCATTTGGCTCACTAACTTCACACACCATCAGGCTTCCAAGCAGCTCTCAAGGAAACTCAGTTTTCACACTCTATGCTTAGTGCCCTTTGAGTGCATTATCTAGGAATGAACCTGGTAGAGCATCCCACACAAACGAATGCTCCACATGCGGGTTTCACATGCCACCAACTCCACATTCACAGGCAACTTCAGCGCCACCGCCGTTTTCAGATAGCCCTCAATGCAAAGGCTCTAGACACAAATATTGGTGTGAGAGCTAATTCAATCAAGGAAACACTGCATGTTGGTGAAGGGCATATTGAAGAAGGATCAGCCGAGTGGTTCTTGTGGGAGAACAACTCCATTTGGCTCACTAACTTCACACACCATCAGGCTTCCAAGCAGCTCTCAAGGAAACTCAGTTTTCACACTCTATGCTTAGTGCCCTATGAGTGCCTAGGACTGAAATGAAGCTTGGTGATCATCCCACACAAACGAATGCTCCACATGCGGGTTTCACATGCCACCAACTCCACATTCACAGGCAACTTCAGCGCCACAGCTGTTTTCAGATAGCCCTCAATGCAAAGGCTCTAGACGCAAATATTGGTGTGAGAGCTAATTCAATCAAGGAAACACTGCATGTTGGTGAAGGGCATATTGAAAAGGATCAGCCGAGTGGTTCTTGTGGGAGAACAACTCCATTTGGCTCACTAACTTCACACACCATCAGGCTTCCAAGCAGCTCTCAAGGAAACTCAGTTTTCACACTCTATGCTTAGTGCCCTTTGAGTGCATTATCTAGGAATGAACCTGGTAGAGCATCCCACACAAATGAATGCTCCACATGCGGGTTTCACATGCCACCAACTCCACATTCACAGGCAACTTCAGCGCCACAGCCGTTTTCAGATAGCCCTCAATGCAAAGGCTCTAGACGCAAATATTGGTGTGAGAGCTAATTCAATCAAGGAAACACTGCATGTTGGTGAAGGGCATATTGAAAAGGATCAGCCGAGTGGTTCTTGTGGGAGAACAACTCCATTTGGCTCACTAACTTCACACACCATCAGGCTTCCAAGCAGCTCTCAAGGAAACTCAGTTTTCACACTCTATGCTTAGTGCCCTATGAGTGCCTAGGACTGAAATGAAGCTTGGTGATCATCCCACACAAACGAATGCTCCACATGCGGTTTTCACATGCCACCAACTCCACATTCACAGGCAACTTCAGCGCCACAGCCGTTTTCAGATAGCCCTCAATGCAAAGGCTCTAGACGCAAATATTGGTGTGAGAGCTAATTCAATCAAGGAAACACTGCATGTTGGTGAAGGGCATATTGAAAAGGATCAGCCGAGTGGTTCTTGTGGGAGAACAACTCCATTTGGCTCACTAACTTCACACACCATCAGGCTTCCAAGCAGCTCTCAAGGAAACTCAGTTTTCACACTCTATGCTTAGTGCCCTTTGAGTGCATTATCTAGGAATGAACCTGGTAGAGCATCCCACACAAATGAATGCTCCACATGCGGGTTTCACATGCCACCAACTCCACATTCTCAGGCAACTTCAGCGCCACAGCCGTTTTCAGATAGCCCTCAATGCAAAGGCTCTAGACGCAAATATTGGTGTGAGAGCTAATTCAATCAAGGAAACACTGCATGTTGGTGAAGGGCATATTGAAGAAGGATCAGCCGAGTGGTTCTTGTGGGAGAACAACTCCATTTGGCTCACTAACTTCACACACCATCAGGCTTCCAAGCAGCTCTCAAGGAAACTCAGTTTTCACACTCTATGCTTAGTGCCCTTTGAGTGCATTATCTAGGAATGAACCTGGCAGAGCATCCCACACAAACGAATGCTCCACATTCGGGTTTCACATGCCACCAACTCCACATTCACAGGCAACTTCAGCGCCACAGCCGTTTTCAGATAGCCCTCAATGCAAAGGCTCTAGACGCAAATATTGGTGTGAGAGCTAATTCAATCAAGGAAACACTGCATGTTGGTGAAGGGCATATTGAAGAAGGATCAGCCGAGTGGTTCTTGTGGGAGAACAACTCCATTTGGCTCACTAACTTCACACACCATCAGGCTTCCAAGCAGCTCTCAAGGAAACTCAGTTTTCACACTCTATGCTTAGTGCCCTTTGAGTGCATTATCTAGGAATGAACCTGATAGAGCATGCCACACAAACGAATGCTCCACATGCGGGTTTCACATGCCACCAACTCCACATTCTCAGGCAACTTCAGCGCCACAGCCGTTTTCAGATAGCCCTCAATGCAAAGGCTCTAGACGCAAATATTGGTGTGAGAGCTAATTCAATCAAGGAAACACTGCATGTTGGTGAAGGGCATATTGAAAAGGATCAGTCGAGTGGTTCTTGTGGGAGAACAACTCCATTTGGCTCACTAACTTCACACACCATCAGGCTTCCAAGCAGCTCTCAAGGAAACTCAGTTTTCACACTCTATGCTTAGTGACCTTTGAGTGCATTAACTAGGAATGAACCTGATAGAGCATCCCACACAAACGAATGCTCCACATGCGGGTTTCACATGCCACCAACTCCACATTCACAGGCAACTTCAGCGCCACAGCCGTTTTCAGATAGTTCTCAATGCAAAGGCTCTAGACGCAAATATTGGTGTGAGAGCTAATTCAATCAAGGAAACACTGCATGTTGGTGAAGGGCATATTGAAGAAGTATCAGCTGAGTGGTTCTTGTGGGAGAACAACTCCATTTGGCTCACTAACTTCACACACCATCAGGCTTCCAAGCAGCTCTCAAGGAAACTCAGTTTTCACACCCTATGCTTAGTGACCTTTGTGTGCCTAGGACTGAAATGAAACTTGGCGAGGATCCCACACAAACGAATGCTCCGCATGCGGCTTTCACATGCCACCAACTGCACATTCACAGGCAACTTCAGCGCCACAGCCATTTTCAGATAGCTCTCAATGCAAAGGCTCTAGACGCAAATATTGGTGTGAGAGCTAATTCAATCAAGGAAACACTGCATGTTGGTGAAGGGCATATTGAAGAAGGATCAGCTGAGTGGTTCTTGTGGGAGAACAACTCCATTTGGCTCACTAACTTCACACACCATCAGGCTTCCAAGCAGCTCTCAAGGAAACTCAGTTTTCACACTCTATGCTTAGTGCCCTTTGAGTGCATTATCTAGGAATGAACCTGGTAGAGCATCCCACACAAATGAATGCTCCACATGCGGGTTTCACATGCCACCAACTCCACATTCTCAGGCAACTTCAGCGCCACAGCCGTTTTCAGATAGCCCTCAATGCAAAGGCTCTAGACGCAAATATTGGTGTGAGAGCTAATTCAATCAAGGAAACACTGCATGTTGGTGAAGGGCATATTGAAGAAGGATCAGCAGAGTGGTTCTTGTGGGAGAACAACTCCATTTGGCTCACTAACTTCACACACCATCAGGCTTCCAAGCAGCTCTCAAGGAAACTCAGTTTTCACACTCTATGCTTAGTGCCCTTTGAGTGCATTATCTAGGAATGAACCTGGTAGAGCATCCCACACAAACGAATGCTCCACATTCGGGTTTCACATGCCACGAACTCCACATTCACAGGCAACTTCAGCGCCACAGCCGTTTTCAGATAGCCCTCAATGCAAAGGCTCTAGACGCAAATATTGGTGTGAGAGCTAATTCAATCAAGGAAACACTGCATGTTGGTGAAGGGCATATTGAAGAAGGATCAGCCGAGTGGTTCTTGTGGGAGAACAACTCCATTTGGCTCACTAACTTCACACACCATCAGGCTTCCAAGCAGCTCTCAAGGAAACTCAGTTTTCACACTCTATGCTTAGTGCCCTTTGAGTGCATTATCTAGGAATGAACCTGATAGAGCATGCCACACAAACGAATGCTCCACATGCGGGTTTCACATGCCACCAACTCCACATTCACAGGCAACTTCAGCGCCACAGCCGTTTTCAGATAGCCCTCAATGCAAAGGCTCTAGACGCAAATATTGGTGTGAGAGCTAATTCAATCAAGGAAACACTGCATGTTGGTGAAGGGCATATTGAAAAGGATCAGTCGAGTGGTTCTTGTGGGAGAACAACTCCATTTGGCTCACTAACTTCACACACCATCAGGCTTCCAAGCAGCTCTCAAGGAAACTCAGTTTTCACACTCTATGCTTAGTGACCTTTGAGTGCATTAACTAGGAATGAACCTGGTAGAGCATCCCACACAAACGAATGCTCCACATGCGGGTTTCACATGCCACCAACTCCACATTCACAGGCAACTTCAGCGCCACAGCCGTTTTCAGATAGCCCTCAATGCAAAGGCTCTAGACGCAAATATTGGTGTGAGAGCTAATTCAATCAAGGAAACACTGCATGTTGGTGAAGGGCATATTGAAGAAGTATCAGCTGAGTGGTTCTTGTGGGAGAACAACTCCATTTGGCTCACTAACTTCACACACCATCAGGCTTCCAAGCAGCTCTCAAGGAAACTCAGTTTTCAAACTCTATGCTTAGTGCCCTATGAGTGCCTAGGACTGAAATGAAGCTTGGTGATCATCCCACACAAACGAATGCTCCACATGCGGGTTTCACATGCCACCAACTCCACATTCACAGGCAACTTCAGAGCCACAGCCGTTTTCAGATAGCCCTCAATGCAAAGGCTCTAGACGCAAATATTGGTGTGAGAGCTAATTCAATCAAGGAAACACTGCATGTTGGTGAAGGGCATATTGAAGAAGGATCAGCCGAGTGGTTCTTGTGGGAGAACAACTCCATTTGGCTCACTAACTTCACACACCATCAGGCTTCCAAGCAGCTCTCAAGGAAACTCAGTTTTCACACTCTATTCTTAGTGCCCTTTGAGTGCATTATCTAGGAATGAACCTGGTAGAGCATCCCACACAAATGAATGCTCCACATGCGGGTTTCACATGCCACCAACTCCACATTCTCAGGCAACTTCAGCGCCACAGCCGTTTTCAGATAGCCCTCAATGCAAAGGCTCTAGACGCAAATATTGGTGTGAGAGCTAATTCAATCAAGGAAACACTGCATGTTGGTGAAGGGCATATTGAAGAAGGATCAGCCGAGTGGTTCTTGTGGGAGAACAACTCCATTTGGCTCACTAACTTCACACACCATCAGGCTTCCAAGCAGCTCTCAAGGAAACTCAGTTTTCACACTCTATGCTTAGTGCCCTTTGAGTGCATTATCTAGGAATGAACCTGGTAGAGCATCCCACACAAACGAATGCTCCACATGCGGGTTTCACATGCCACCAACTCCACATTCACAGGCAACTTCAGCGCCACAGCCGTTTTCAGATAGCCCTCAATGCAAAGGCTCTAGACGCAAATATTGGTGTGAGAGCTAATTCAATCAAGGAAACACTGCATGTTGGTGAAGGGCATATTGAAGAAGGATCAGCCGAGTGGTTCTTGTGGGAGAACAACTCCATTTGGCTCACTAACTTCACACACCATCAGGCTTCCAAGCAGCTCTCAAGGAAACTCAGTTTTCACACTCTATGCTTAGTGCCCTTTGAGTGCATTATCTAGGAATGAACCTGATAGAGCATGCCACACAAACGAATGCTCCACATGCGGGTTTCACATGCCACCAACTCCACATTCACAGGCAACTTCAGCGCCACAGCCGTTTTCAGATAGCCCTCAATGCAAAGGCTCTAGACGCAAATATTGGTGTGAGAGCTAATTCAATCAAGGAAACACTGCATGTTGGTGAAGGGCATATTGAAAAGGATCAGTCGAGTGGTTCTTGTGGGAGAACAACTCCATTTGGCTCACTAACTTCACACACCATCAGGCTTCCAAGCAGCTCTCAAGGAAACTCAGTTTTCACACTCTATGCTTAGTGACCTTTGAGTGCATTAACTAGGAATGAACCTGATAGAGCATCCCACACAAACGAATGCTCCACATGCGGGTTTCACATGCCACCAACTCCACATTCACAGGCAACTTCAGCGCCACAGCCGTTTTCAGATAGTTCTCAATGCAAAGGCTCTAGACGCAAATATTGGTGTGAGAGCTAATTCAATCAAGGAAACACTGCATGTTGGTGAAGGGCATATTGAAGAAGTATCAGCTGAGTGGTTCTTGTGGGAGAACAACTCCATTTGGCTCACTAACTTCACACACCATCAGGCTTCCAAGCAGCTCTCAAGGAAACTCAGTTTTCACACCCTATGCTTAGTGACCTTTGTGTGCCTAGGACTGAAATGAAACTTGGCGAGGATCCCACACAAACGAATGCTCCGCATGCGGCTTTCACATGCCACCAACTGCACATTCACAGGCAACTTCAGCGCCACAGCCATTTTCAGATAGCTCTCAATGCAAAGGCTCTAGACGCAAATATTGGTGTGAGAGCTAATTCAATCAAGGAAACACTGCATGTTGGTGAAGGGCATATTGAAGAAGGATCAGCTGAGTGGTTCTTGTGGGAGAACAACTCCATTTGGCTCACTAACTTCACACACCATCAGGCTTCCAAGCAGCTCTCAAGGAAACTCAGTTTTCACACTCTATGCTTAGTGCCCTTTGAGTGCATTATCTAGGAATGAACCTGGTAGAGCATCCCACACAAATGAATGCTCCACATGCGGGTTTCACATGCCACCAACTCCACATTCTCAGGCAACTTCAGCGCCACAGCCGTTTTCAGATAGCCCTCAATGCAAAGGCTCTAGACGCAAATATTGGTGTGAGAGCTAATTCAATCAAGGAAACACTGCATGTTGGTGAAGGGCATATTGAAGAAGGATCAGCAGAGTGGTTCTTGTGGGAGAACAACTCCATTTGGCTCACTAACTTCACACACCATCAGGCTTCCAAGCAGCTCTCAAGGAAACTCAGTTTTCACACTCTATGCTTAGTGCCCTTTGAGTGCATTATCTAGGAATGAACCTGGTAGAGCATCCCACACAAACGAATGCTCCACATTCGGGTTTCACATGCCACCAACTCCACATTCACAGGCAACTTCAGCGCCACAGCCGTTTTCAGATAGCCCTCAATGCAAAGGCTCTAGACGCAAATATTGGTGTGAGAGCTAATTCAATCAAGGAAACACTGCATGTTGGTGAAGGGCATATTGAAGAAGGATCAGCCGAGTGGTTCTTGTGGGAGAACAACTCCATTTGGCTCACTAACTTCACACACCATCAGGCTTCCAAGCAGCTCTCAAGGAAACTCAGTTTTCACACTCTATGCTTAGTGCCCTTTGAGTGCATTATCTAGGAATGAACCTGATAGAGCATGCCACACAAACGAATGCTCCACATGCGGGTTTCACATGCCACCAACTCCACATTCACAGGCAACTTCAGCGCCACAGCCGTTTTCAGATAGCCCTCAATGCAAAGGCTCTAGACGCAAATATTGGTGTGAGAGCTAATTCAATCAAGGAAACACTGCATGTTGGTGAAGGGCATATTGAAAAGGATCAGTCGAGTGGTTCTTGTGGGAGAACAACTCCATTTGGCTCACTAACTTCACACACCATCAGGCTTCCAAGCAGCTCTCAAGGAAACTCAGTTTTCACACTCTATGCTTAGTGACCTTTGAGTGCATTAACTAGGAATGAACCTGGTAGAGCATCCCACACAAACGAATGCTCCACATGCGGGTTTCACATGCCACCAACTCCACATTCACAGGCAACTTCAGCGCCACAGCCGTTTTCAGATAGTTCTCAATGCAAAGGCTCTAGACGCAAATATTGGTGTGAGAGCTAATTCAATCAAGGAAACACTGCATGTTGGTGAAGGGCATATTGAAGAAGTATCAGCTGAGTGGTTCTTGTGGGAGAACAACTCCATTTGGCTCACTAACTTCACACACCATCAGGCTTCCAAGCAGCTCTCAAGGAAACTCAGTTTTCAAACTCTATGCTTAGTGCCCTATGAGTGCCTAGGACTGAAATGAAGCTTGGTGATCATCCCACACAAACGAATGCTCCACATGCGGGTTTCACATGCCAACAACTCCACATTCACAGGCAACTTCAGAGCCACAGCCGTTTTCAGATAGCCCTCAATGCAAAGGCTCTAGACGCAAATATTGGTGTGAGAGCTAATTCAATCAAGGAAACACTGCATGTTGGTGAAGGGCATATTGAAGAAGGATCAGCCGAGTGGTTCTTGTGGGAGAACAACTCCATTTGGCTCACTAACTTCACACACCATCAGGCTTCCAAGCAGCTCTCAAGGAAACTCAGTTTTCACACTCTATGCTTAGTGCCCTTTGAGTGCATTATCTAGGAATGAACCTGGTAGAGCATCCCACACAAATGAATGCTCCACATGCGGGTTTCACATGCCACCAACTCCACATTCTCAGGCAACTTCAGCGCCACAGCCGTTTTCAGATAGCCCTCAATGCAAAGGCTCTAGACGCAAATATTGGTGTGAGAGCTAATTCAATCAAGGAAACACTGCATGTTGGTGAAGGGCATATTGAAGAAGGATCAGCCGAGTGGTTCTTGTGGGAGAACAACTCCATTTGGCTCACTAACTTCACACACCATCAGGCTTCCAAGCAGCTCTCAAGGAAACTCAGTTTTCACACTCTATGCTTAGTGCCCTTTGAGTGCATTATCTAGGAATGAACCTGGTAGAGCATCCCACACAAACGAATGCTCCACATGCGGGTTTCACATGCCACCAACTCCACATTCACAGGCAACTTCAGCGCCACAGCCGTTTTCAGATAGCCCTCAATGCAAAGGCTCTAGACACAAATATTGGTGTGAGAGCTAATTCAATCAAGGAAACACTGCATGTTGGTGAAGGGCATATTGAAGAAGGATCAGCTGAGTGGTTCTTGTGGGACAACAACTCCATTTGGCTCACTAACGTCACACACCATCAGGCTTCCAAGCAGCTCTCAAGGAAACTCAGTTTTCACACTCTATGCTTAGTGACCTTTGAGTGCATTAACTAGGAATGAACCTGGTAGAGCATCCCACACAAACGAATGCTCCACATGCGGGTTTCACATGCCACCAACTCCACATTCACAGGCAACTTCAGCGCCACAGCCGTTTTCAGATAGTTCTCAATGCAAAGGCTCTAGACGCAAATATTGGTGTGAGAGCTAATTCAATCAAGGAAACACTGCATGTTGGTGAAGGGCATATTGAAGAAGTATCAGCTGAGTGGTTCTTGTGGGACAACAACTCCATTTGGCTCACTAACTTCACACACCATCAGGCTTCCAAGCAGCTCTCAAGGAAACTCAGTTTTCACACTCTATGCTTAGTGCCCTTTGAGTGCATTATCTAGGAATGAACCTGGTAGAGCATCCCACACAAACGAATGCTCCACATGCGGGTTTCACATGCCACGAACTGCACATTCACAGGCAACTTCAGCGCCACGGCCGTTTTCAGATAGCCCTCAATGCAAAGGCTCTAGACACAAATATTGGTGTGAGAGCTAATTCAATCAAGGAAACACTGCATGTTGGTGAAGGGCATATTGAAGAAGGATCAGCCGAGTGGTTCTTGTGGGAGAACAACTCCATTTGGCTCACTAACTTCACACACCATCAGGCTTCCAAGCAGCTCTCAAGGAAACTCAGTTTTCACACTCTATGCTTAGTGCCCTTTGAGTGCATTATCTAGGAATGAACCTGATAGAGCATGCCACACAAACGAATGCTCCACATGCGGGTTTCACATGCCACCAACTCCACATTCACAGGCAACTTCAGCGCCACAGCCGTTTGCAGATAGCCCTCAATGCAAAGGCTCTAGACGCAAATATTGGTGTGAGAGCTAATTCAATCAAGGAAACACTGCATGTTGGTGAAGGGCATATTGAAAAGGATCAGCCGAGTGGTTCTTGTGGGAGAACAACTCCATTTGGCTCACTAACTTCACACACCATCAGGCTTCCAAGCAGCTCTCAAGGAAACTCAGTTTTCACACTCTATGCTTAGTGACCTTTGAGTGCATTAACTAGGAATGAAACTGGTACAGCATCCCACACAAACGAATGCTCCACATGCGGGTTTCACATGCCACCAACTCCACATTCACAGGCAACTTCAGCGCCACAGCCGTTTTCAGATAGTTCTCAATGCAAAGGCTCTAGACGCAAATATTGGTGTGAGAGCTAATTCAATCAAGGAAACACTGCATGTTGGTGAAGGGCATATTGAAGAAGGATCAGCTGAGTGGTTCTTGTGGGAGAACAACTCCATTTGGCTCACTAACTTCACACACCATCAGGCTTCCAAGCAGCTCTCAAGGAAACTCAGTTTTCACACTCTATGCTTAGTGCCCTTTGAGTGCATTATCTAGGAATGAACCTGGTAGAGCATCCCACACAAACGAATGCTCCACATGCGGGTTTCACATGCCAGCAACTGCACATTCACAGGCAACTTCAGCGCCACAGCCGTTTTCAGATAGCCCTCAATGCAAAGGCTGTAGACACAAATATTGGTGTGAGAGCTAATTCAATCAAGGAAACACTGCATGTTGGTGAAGGGCATATTGAAGAAAAATCAGCCGAGTGGTTCTTGTGGGAGAACAACTCCATTTGGCTCACTAACTTCACACACCATCAGGCTTCCAAGCAGCTCTCAAGGAAACTCAGTTTTCACACTCTATGCTTAGTGCCCTATGAGTGCCTAGGACTGAAATGAAGCTTGGTAGAGCATCCCACACAAACGAATGCTCCACATGCGAGTTTCACATGCCACCAACTCCACATTCACAGGCAACTTCAGAGCCACAGCCGTTTTCAGATAGCCCTCAATGCAAAGGCTCTAGACGCAAATATTGGTGTGAGAGCTAATTCAATCAAGGAAACACTGCATGTTGGTGAAGTGCATATTGAAGAAGGATCAGCCGAGTGCTTCTTGTGGGAGAACAACTCCATTTGGCTCACTAACTTCACACACCATCAGGCTTCCAAGCAGCTCTCAAGGAAACTCAGTTTTCACACTCTGTGCTTAGTGCCCTTTGAGTGCATTATCTAGGAATGAACCTGGTAGAGCATCCCACAAAAACGAATGCTCCACATGCGGGTTTCACATGCCACCAACTCCACATTCACAGGCAACTTCAACGCCACAGCCGTTTGCAGATAGCCCTCAATGCAAAGGCTCTAGACGCAAATATTGGTGTGAGAGCTAATTCAATCAAGGAAACACTGCATGTTGGTGAAGGGCATATTGAAGAAGGATCAGCCGAGTGGTTCTTGTGGGAGAACAACTCCAGTTGGCTCACTAACGTCACACACCATCAGGCTTCCAAGCAGCTCTCAAGGAAACTCAGTTTTCACACCCTATGCTTAGTGCCCTTTGTGTGCCTAGGACTGAAATGAAACTTGGCGAGGATCCCACACAAACGAATGCTCCGCATGCGGGTTTCACATGCCACCAACTGCACATTCACAGGCAACTTCAGCGCCACAGCCATTTTCAGATAGCTCTCAATGCAAAGGCTCTAGACGCAAATATTGGTGTGAGAGCTAATTCAATCAAGGAAACACTGCATGTTGGTGAAGGGCATATTGAAGAAGGATCAGCTGAGTGGTTCTTGTGGGAGAACAACTCCATTTGGCTCACTAACTTCACACACCATCAGGCTTCCAAGCAGCTCTCAAGGAAACTCAGTTTTCACACTCTATGCTTAGTGCCCTTTGAGTGCATTATCTAGGAATGAACCTGGTAGAGCATCCCACACAAATGAATGCTCCACATGCGGGTTTCACATGCCACCAACTCCACATTCACAGGCAACTTCAGCGCCACAGCCGTTTTCAGATAGCCCTCAATGCAAAGGCTCTAGACGCAAATATTGGTGTGAGAGCTAATTCAATCAAGGAAACACTGCATGTTGGTGAAGGGCATATTGAAGAAGGATCAGCCGAGTGGTTCTTGTGGGAGAACAACTCCATTTGGCTCACTAACTTCACACACCATCAGGCTTCCAAGCAGCTCTCAAGGAAACTCAGTTTTCACACTCTATGCTTAGTGCCCTTTGAGTGCATTATCTAGGAATGAACCTGGTAGAGCATCCCACACAAACGAATGCTCCACATGCGGGTTTCACATGCCACCAACTCCACATTCACAGGCAACTTCAGCGCCACAGCCGTTTTCAGATAGTTCTCAATGCAAAGGCTCTAGACGCAAATATTGGTGTGAGAGCTAATTCAATCAAGGAAACACTGCATGTTGGTGAAGGGCATATTGAAGAAGGATCAGCCGAGTGGTTCTTGTGGGAGAACAACTCCATTTGGCTCACTCCCTTCACACACCATCAGGCTTCCAAGCAGCTCTCAAGGAAACTCAGTTTTCACACTCTATGCTTAGTGCCCTTTGAGTGCATTATCTAGGAATGAACCTGATAGAGCATGCCACACAAACGAATGCTCCACATGCGGGTTTCACATGCCACCAACTCCACATTCACAGGCAACTTCAGCGCCACAGCCGTTTTCAGATAGCCCTCAATGCAAAGGCTCTAGACGCAAATATTGGTGTGAGAGCTAATTCAATCAAGGAAACACTGCATGTTGGTGAAGGGCATATTGAAAAGGATCAGCCGAGTGGTTCTTGTGGGAGAACAACTCCATTTGGCTCACTAACTTCACACACCATCAGGCTTCCAAGCAGCTCTCAAGGAAACTCAGTTTTCACACTCTATGCTTAGTGCCCTATGAGTGCCTAGGACTGAAATGAAGCTTGGTGAGCATCCCACACAAACGAATGCTCCACATGCGGGTTTCACATGCCACCAACTCCACATTCACAGGCAACTTCAGAGCCACAGCCGTTTTCAGATAGCCCTCAATGCAAAGGCTCTAGACGCAAATATTGGTGTGAGAGCTAATTCAATCAAGGAAACACTGCATGTTGGTGAAGGGCATATTGAAGAAGGATCAGCCGAGTGGTTCTTGTGGGAGAACAACTCCATTTGGCTCACTAACTTCACACACCATCAGGCTTCCAAGCAGCTCTCAAGGAAACTCAGTTTTCACACTCTATGCTTAGTGCCCTTTGAGTGCATTATCTAGGAATGAATCTGGTAGAGCATCCCACACAAACGAATGCTCCACATGCGGGTTTCACATGCCACCAACTCCACATTCACAGGCAACTTCAGCGCCACAGCCGTTTTCAGATAGCCCTCAATGCAAAGGCTGTAGACGCAAATATTGGTGTGAGAGCTAATTCAATCAAGGAAACACTGCATGTTGGTGAAGGGCATATTGAAGAAGGATCAGCCGAGTGGTTCTTGTGGGAGAACAACTCCATTTGGCTCACTAACTTCACACACCATCAGGCTTCCAAGCAGCTCTCAAGGAAACTCAGTTTTCACACTCTATGCTTAGTGCACTTTGAGTGCATTATCTAGGAATGAACCTGGTAGAGCATCCCACACAAACGAATGCTCCACATGCGGGTTTCACATGCCACCAACTCCACATTCACAGGCAACTTCAGCGCCACAGCCGTTTTCAGATAGCCCTCAATGCAAAGGCTGTAGACACAAATATTGGTGTGAGAGCTAATTCAATCAAGGAAACACTGCATGTTGGTGAAGGGCATATTGAAAAGGATCAGCCGAGTGGTTCTTGTGGGAGAACAACTCCATTTGGCTCACTAACTTCACACACCATCAGGCTTCCAAGCAGCTCTCAAGGAAACTCAGTTTTCACACCCTATGCTTAGTGCCCTTTGTGTGCCTAGGACTGAAATGAAACTTGGCGAGAATCCCACACAAACGAATGCTCCGCATGCGGCTTTCACATGCCACCAACTCCACATTCACAGGCAACTTCAGCGCCACAGCCATTTTCAGATAGCTCTCAATGCAAAGGCTCTAGACGCAAATATTGGTGTGACAGCTAATTCAATCAAGGAAACACTGCATGTTGGTGAAGGGCATATTGAAGAAGGATCAGCCGAGTGGTTCTTGTGGGAGAACAACTCCATTTGGCTCACTAACTTCACACACCATCAGGCTTCCAAGCAGCTCTCAAGGAAACTCAGTTTTCACACTCTATGCTTAGTGCCCTTTGAGTGCATTATCTAGGAATGAACCTGGTAGAGCATCCCACACAAATGAATGCTCCACATGCGGGTTTCACATGCCAGCAACTGCACATTCACAGGCAACTTCAGCGCCACAGCCGTTTTCAGATAGCCCTCAATGCAAAGGCTCTAGACGCAAATATTGGTGTGAGAGCTAATTCAATCAAGGAAACACTGCATGTTGGTGAAGGGCATATTGAAGAAGGATCAGCCGAGTGGTTCTTGTGGGAGAACAACTCCATTTGGCTCACTAACTTCACACACCATCAGGCTTCCAAGCAGCTCTCAAGGAAACTCAGTTTTCACACTCTATGCTTAGTGCCCTTTGAGTGCATTATCTAGGAATGAACCTGGTAGAGCATCCCACACAAACGAATGCTCCACATGCGGGTTTCACATGCCACCAACTCCACATTCACAGGCAACTTCAGCGCCACAGCCGTTTTCAGATAGCCCTCAATGCAAAGGATCTAGACGCAAATATTGGTGTGAGAGCTAATTCAATCAAGGAAACACTGCATGTTGGTGAAGGGCATATTGAAGAAGGATCAGCTGAGTGGTTCTTGTGGGACAACAACTCCATTTGGCTCACTAACGTCACACACCATCAGGCTTCCAAGCAGCTCTCAAGGAAACTCAGTTTTCACACTCTATGCTTAGTGCCCTTTGAGTGCATTATCTAGGAATGAACCTGGTAGAGCATCCCACACAAACGAATGCTCCACATGCGGGTTTCACATGCCACCAACTCCACATTCACAGGCAACTTCAGCGCCACAGCCGTTTTCAGATAGCCCTCAATGCAAAGGCTGTAGACGCAAATATTGGTGTGAGAGCTAATTCAATCAAGGAAACACTGCATGTTGGTGAAGGGCATATTGAAGAAGGATCAGCCGAGTGGTTCTTGTGGGAGAACAACTCCATTTGGCTCACTAACTTCACACACCATCAGGCTTCCAAGCAGCTCTCAAGGAAACTCAGTTTTCACACTCTATGCTTAGTGCCCTTTGAGTGCATTATCTAGGAATGAACCTGGTAGAGCATCCCACACAAACGAATGCTCCACATGCGGGTTTCACATGCCACCAACTCCACATTCACAGGCAACTTCAGCGCCACAGCCGTTTTCAGATAGCCCTCAATGCAAAGGCTCTAGACGCAAATATTGGTGTGAGAGCTAATTCAATCAAGGAAACACTGAATGTTGGTGAAGGGCATATTGAAGAAGGATCAGTCGAGTGGTTCTTGTGGGAGAACAACTCCATTTGGCTCACTAACTTCACACACCATCAGGCTTCCAAGCAGCTCTCAAGGAAACTCAGTTTTCACACTCTATGCTTAGTGCCCTTTGAGTGCATTATCTAGGAATGAACCTGGTAGAGCATCCCACAAAAACGAATGCTCCACATGCGGGTTTCACATGCCACCAACTCCACATTCACAGGCAACTTCAGAGCCACAGCCGTTTTCAGATAGCCCTCAATGCAAAGGCTCTAGACGCAAATATTGGTGTGAGAGCTAATTCAATCAAGGAAACACTGCATGTTGGTGAAGGGCATATTGAAGAAGGATCAGCCGAGTGGTTCTTGTGGGAGAACAACTCCAGTTGGCTCACTAACGTCACACACCATCAGGCTTCCAAGCAGCTCTCAAGGAAACTCAGTTTTCACACCCTATGCTTAGTGCCCTTTGTGTGCCTAGGACTGAAATGAAACTTGGCGAGGATCCCACACAAACGAATGCTCCGCATGCGGGTTTCACATGCCACCAACTGCACATTCACAGGCAACTTCAGCGCCACAGCCATTTTCAGAAAGCTCTCAATGCAAAGGCTCTAGACGCAAATATTGGTGTGAGAGCTAATTCAATCAAGGAAACACTGCATGTTGGTGAAGGGCATATTGAAGAAGGATCAGCTGAGTGGTTCTTGTGGGAGAACAACTCCATTTGGCTCACTAACTTCACACACCATCAGGCTTCCAAGCAGCTCTCAAGGAAACTCAGTTTTCACACTCTATGCTTAGTGCCCCTTTGAGTGCATTATCTAGGAATGAACCTGGTAGAGCATCCCACACAAATGAATGCTCCACATGCGGGTTTCACATGCCACCAACTCCACATTCACAGGCAACTTCAGCGCCACAGCCGTTTTCAGATAGCCCTCAATGCAAAGGCTCTAGACGCAAATATTGGTGTGAGAGCTAATTCAATCAAGGAAACACTGCATGTTGGTGAAGGGCATATTGAAGAAGGATCAGCCGAGTGGTTCTTGTGGGAGAAAAACTCCATTTGGCTCACTAACTTCACACACCATCAGGCTTCCAAGCAGCTCTCAAGGAAACTCAGTTTTCACACTCTATGCTTAGTGCCCTTTGAGTGCATTATCTAGGAATGAACCTGGTAGAGCATCCCACACAAACGAATGCTCCACATGCGGGTTTCACATGCCACCAACTCCACATTCACAGGCAACTTCAGCGCCACAGCCGTTTTCAGATAGTTCTCAATGCAAAGGCTCTAGACGCAAATATTGGTGTGAGAGCTAATTCAATCAAGGAAACACTGCATGTTGGTGAAGGGCATATTGAAGAAGGATCAGCCGAGTGGTTCTTGTGGGAGAACAACTCCATTTGGCTCACTCCCTTCACACACCATCAGGCTTCCAAGCAGCTCTCAAGGAAACTCAGTTTTCACACTCTATGCTTAGTGCCCTTTGAGTGCATTATCTAGGAATGAACCTGATAGAGCATGCCACACAAACGAATGCTCCACATGCGGGTTTCACATGCCACCAACTCCACATTCACAGGCAACTTCAGCGCCACAGCCGTTTTCAGATAGCCCTCAATGCAAAGGCTCTAGACGCAAATATTGGTGTGAGAGCTAATTCAATCAAGGAAACACTGCATGTTGGTGAAGGGCATATTGAAAAGGATCAGCCGAGTGGTTCTTGTGGGAGAACAACTCCATTTGGCTCACTAACTTCACACACCATCAGGCTTCCAAGCAGCTCTCAAGGAAACTCAGTTTTCACACTCTATGCTTAGTGCCCTTTGAGTGCATTATCTAGGAATGAACCTGGTAGAGCATCCCACACAAACGAATGCTCCACATGCGGGTTTCACATGCCACCAACTCCACATTCACAGGCAACTTCAGAGCCACAGCCATTTTCAGATAGCCCTCAATGCAAAGGCTCTAGACGCAAATATTGGTGTGAGAGCTAATTCAATCAAGGAAACACTGCATGTTGGTGAAGGGCATATTGAAGAAGGATCAGCCGAGTGGTTCTTGTGGGAGAACAACTCCATTTGGCTCACTAACTTCACACACCATCAGGCTTCCAAGCAGCTCTCAAGGAAACTCAGTTTTCACACTCTATGCTTAGTGCACTTTGAGTGCATTATCTAGGAATGAACCTGGTAGAGCATCCCACACAAACGAATGCTCCACATGCGGGTTTCACATGCCACCAACTCCACATTCACAGGCAACTTCAGCGCCACAGCCGTTTTCAGATAGCCCTCAATGCAAAGGCTCTAGACGCAAAATATTGGTGTGAGAGCTAATTCAATCAAGGAAACACTGAATGTTGGTGAAGGGCATATTGAAGAAGGATCAGTCGAGTGGTTCTTGTGGGAGAACAACTCCATTTGGCTCACTAACTTCACACACCATCAGGCTTCCAAGCAGCTCTCAAGGAAACTCAGTTTTCACACTCTATGCTTAGTGCCCTTTGAGTGCATTATCTAGGAATGAACCTGGTAGAGCATCCCACAAAAACGAATGCTCCACATGCGGTTTCACATGCCACCAACTCCACATTCACAGGCAACTTCAACGCCACAGCCGTTTGCAGATAGCCCTCAATGCAAAGGCTCTAGACGCAAATATTGGTGTGAGAGCTAATTCAATCAAGGAAACACTGCATGTTGGTGAAGGGCATATTGAAGAAGGGATCAGCCGAGTGGTTCTTGTGGGAGAACAACTCCATTTGGCTCACTAACTTCACACACCATCAGGCTTCCAAGCAGCTCTCAAGGAAACTCAGTTTTCACACTCTATGCTTAGTGCCCTTTGTATGCCTAGGACTGAAATGAACCTTGGTGAGCATCCCACACAAACGAATGCTCCACATGCGGGTTTCACATGCCACCAACTCCACATTCACAGGCAACTTCAGCGCCACAGCCATTTTCAGATAGCCCTCAATGCAAAGGCTCTAGACGCAAATATTGGTGTGAGAGCTAATTCAATCAAGGAAACACTGCATGTTGGTGAAGGGCATATTGAAGAAGGATCAGCAAAGTGGATCTTGTGGGAGAACAACTCCATTTGGCTCACTAACTTCACACACCATCAGGCTTCCAAGCAGCTCTCAAGGAAACTCAGTTTTCACACTCTATGCTTAGTGCCCTTTGAGTGCATTATCTAGGAATGAACCTGGTTAGAGCATCCCACACAAACGAATGCTCCACATGCGGGTTTCACATGCCACCAACTCCACATTCACAGGCAACTTCAGCGCCACAGCCGTTTTCAGATAGCCCTCAATGCAAAGGCTCTAGACGCAAATATTGGTGTGAGAGCTAATTCAATCAAGGAAACACTGCATGTTGGTGAAGGGCATATTGAAGAAGGATCAGCCGAGTGGTTCTTGTGGGAGAACAACTCCATTTGGCTCACTAACTTCACACACCATCAGGCTTCCAAGCAGCTCTCAAGGAAACTCAGTTTTCACACTCTATGCTTAGTGCCCTTTGAGTGCATTATCTAGGAATGAACCTGGTAGAGCATCCCACACAAACGAATGCTCCACATGCGGGTTTCACATGCCACCAACTCCACATTCACAGGCAACTTCAGCGCCACAGCCGTTTTCAGATAGCCCTCAATGCAAAGGCTCTAGACGCAAATATTGGTGTGAGAGCTAATTCAATCAAGGAAACACTGCATGTTGGTGAAGGGCATATTGAAGAAGGATCAGCCGAGTGGTTCTTGTGGGAGAACAACTCCAGTTGGCTCACTAACTTCACACACCATCAGGCTTCCAAGCAGCTCTCAAGGAAACTCAGTTTTCACACCCTATGCTTAGTGCCCTTTGTGTGCCTAGGACTGAAATGAAACTTGGCGAGGATCCCACACAAACGAATGCTCCGCATGCGGGTTTCACATGCCACCAACTGCACATTCACAGGCACTTCAGCGCCACAGCCATTTTCAGATAGCTCTCAATGCAAAGGCTCTAGACGCAAATATTGGTGTGAGAGCTAATTCAATCAAGGAAACACTGCATGTTGGTGAAGGGCATATTGAAGAAGGATCAGCCGAGTGGTTCTTGTGGGAGAACAACTCCATTTGGCTCACTAACTTCACACACCATCAGGCTTCCAAGCAGCTCTCAAGGAAACTCAGTTTTCACACTCTATGCTTAGTGCCCTTTGAGTGCATTATCTAGGAATGAATCTGGTAGAGCATCCCACACAAACGAATGCTCCACATGCGGGTTTCACATGCCACCAACTCCACATTCACAGGCAACTTCAGCGCCACAGCCGTTTTCAGATAGCCCTCAATGCAAAGGCTCTAGACGCAAATATTGGTGTGAGAGCTAATTCAATCAAGGAAACACTGCATGTTGGTGAAGGGCATATTGAAGAAGGATCAGCCGAGTGGTTCTTGTGGGACAACAACTCCATTTGGCTCACTAACTTCACACACCATCAGGCTTCCAAGCAGCTCTCAAGGAAACTCAGTTTTCACACTCTATGCTTAGTGCACTTTGAGTGCATTATCTAGGAATGAACCTGGTAGAGCATCCCACACAAACGAATGCCT